>NC_046376.1:7238086-7460071 GCF_011125445.2 Fundulus heteroclitus | reverse complement strand
AAGGAAGGAAGGAAGGAAGGAAGGAGAGATGGTTGGATGGTAGGAAGGAAGGCCGGAGAGATGGATGGAAGGAAGGAAGGAAGGAAGGAAGGAAGGAAGGAAGGAAGGAAGGAAGGAAGGAAGGAAGGAAGGAAGGAAGGAAGGAAGGAAGGAGCCAGATCCTGTCCTGATCTCATTCTTGGCGTGAGCTTCAGGTTGAGCTTCTCACTCTGATGTGGGCTGAGGATCTTGCAGGTGAAGCCCGTCTGTCCGAACTGACGGCTGATCTGGAGCCAGCGCTGCTGGGGGAAGATGGTGCTCAGGTCCTTCAGGAAGCTCTCCAGGCCCTCCTGCCCGTCTTTGGGGAGACTCCAGGAGCCGAGCACCGACAGCTCCACGCCGCTTTGAGCTTGGATCTGCGAGGACAAGATGGACGGAGGTTCACGTTGTCTGCTGCTCTTAGAGCGTTCATCAGAAGGTCTACGGAAAGCTGTGCCTGCCACAATTAAACGACTTTAAAAGAAAACCATAAGACGTCCTCCTGTCTGCAGTGTGCCTGAACAGAAGGGGACGGTGGATGGAGATAAATCCAGGACAATCTTGGAGGAAAACCTTTTGAAAACCTGAAACTGGGGTGGAGGTTCTCCTTCTAGAGGGAACAACCACCCTGAAGATACAGCCAGAGGTGTTATGAGCTGGTTTAGATCAAAGCATCTGTTAATATTGCCTTGGAAGAGCCCAGGGTTAAATCTAAATATGAGGTCAAATTTGAAAAACTAATGTTCATGGAAGCTCTCCATCTGACCTGCTGAGTCGAGAGCTTCTGGTAGAAGCAAACCAGGAAAAGGCTTTAAGGTGCAGCTGTGAGGAAAGTTGGTTCTACAGAGCATTCAATCTGGGGAACTAAATAAAAATTGTCACACTTTGTAGATTTTTATTTGTAAAAAAAAAAACATGAACCATTTTCTTTCACTGTGCTGCTCTATCATAAAAAAATAAAACAATAAACTCAATAAAACACACTGGACGAGGTTTGTGGTTGTAAGGTATAAAAATTACTCCATGGAATCAGAACCAGCTTTATGATGTGAATAACTTTTGCAAGCCATTGTACAAAGATGTCCAAAAACCCGTAAAGGTCTTTATCGTTCCTGCAATTAATGGACAAATCTAATTATAGTTCATCACCTCAAACAAATCATTTGAAGCTAAAAAAAATTAAGATTAGAAGGAACCCAGCACAGATGGCTGAAAATGTAAGTGTGTAAGTCAGTGCATATATGACATCTACTAGTAAATTATTATTTATTAAATGAGTGAATGAGGCTTATTTAACTGAACCCTGACAGGACTGACGCTAATTCAGCCAAACAAGTTTTAAATGGTTCACTGACAACCATATTTCCAGTATAAAGGTCTCACCTGAACGTAGACACACCTAGTCAACAAACGAATCCATCAAACAGCAAATAACTAATAATTTTAGCCTTTAAAAGAAGGATCAGGGCTGTTTTTGACTACATAGGTGTATGTTAGGACAGCACTGACCTGCTGGATGTACTGCTTCACCTGTCCCGGGATGAACGGGTAGTGGATGACCGCCAGCACCACGGCCGAGTCATGACCAGAGAGCCAGCGGCCCACCAGCAGCCCGCTGTCCGCCCGGTTGCAGCACTGCGGGAAGAAGATCTTCAGCACCATAATGTCTGCAGCTCTGAGAGAACAGCAGAAAAAAGCATAATAAAGTTTAAAGTTAACAAGTCAGAACCAAGGAATCAAACTTTAGACTGTAATAAAGGAGCTTTTAGCAGATTTTCAAAGGTTTTATGAGGTGGAGGGCTTTACAATTCAGGTGCTTTTTAAGACTGCAGTGCAGGTAAATCTAATTAGATTACTCTGGGTTCCTTTTGCATGATTTGCTGCATGAATGGAACGTTGCATTAAAGAGATCAGGCTGTGGTTCAGGAAGCCCAGATTTCTATACCAGTGGCCTTCAGCTCGATACCGCCCTCTGTAAACAGCCAGCTGCCGTAGCAGGGGCCAAGTGTGGCTTCCTTTCTCAGTGACTCTCTGCAGGACGAGTGGAAAGTTAGCTGCGTTTCCAGTTATGATGTAGGTCATAACATAGCCGTAACTTGATATTTATGTCATATTATTCCTTATTATTGGTCTACTGTGACAATCAAATTTTTATGACACTCAATTTAGGGTTTTTATGGGCTATGAGTGACAGTCCTCAATATGATGCATTTAACATACATGTGCAATAAATCTAGACTTTTTATCTTTTCAGTTAAACGGCTGTAATAAATGTATTATATTCCAATGTAATGAGATACATCTGTTTTCCCCCCCCACCATATTTTGAACAAAAACTGAACTAAAATGAAGACTCTGTGTTTGGGGAAAGAGGAAAATTCATCCTGCTACCTTTTGGATTTTAAATTAAAATCCAACCAAATTATAAATCTGCATTAGCAGAAAAAAAATAACTGCATAAACTAATATCCTTGGTGGACAAACCAACCAGTTAACCATAAAGATGACACAAAAGTATATATCAGTGAAGTGAAAAACTGTAGCTTTCCTCAAGCATGTCTGTCGATTTGGAAACACGGGCGATTTAGCTGAGGTTTTTCTTTAGTGCTTAAAATAAATAATATTTTACAATAAAGCCGAATCAAAGATTGAAGCCTTTGTTTTCACTAGCGGTATTAAGGCGGTCGGTGTCTGTTGAAAAATCAGCGCCATCTAAGAAAACCCCTTAAATCAGACAATATTTGAGCGGAGTTTGGTGAGCCCGCAACACCCCCCTTCACCCATCCGGGTGGTAGTCATGGTAACACGGGGAGCCCGGAGAGGAACGTCATTGATTTCTGCGACATTGATCTCGATGCCGCATACCAGGAGCAGAAAGTAGGTTAACGGTTGTGCTTCCTGATGAATAAACCACGAACTCATCACTGCGGAAGAATATTTATATTAGACGTTATTAAAATAAAGAGGTTATAATTATTCTGCGCTTCCTGTCAAACTCTTGCTTCAAGCTGATCGACTTTAGGTGCTTAAATCATCGCCAAATTTAAAGGCCGAAGCTCCATTAAACCAGGAAACTGTTAAACTGACGGAAAACAAAAGAATAAACCAGCCACGAAAGTGATAAATGTTAATTTTACCTTCTTTAACACGAATAAATGCCTTCACCTTCCATCTGAGTCCAGCTTCCCTACTTGAAGACCATCGCCATTTTCTTTGTTTATAGTCCGTCCCTTAAAGGTTCCGGACAGAAACAGGTGCGTTTGTTCCCCTTCCGCTCTAAAAAGTTGTACGCTAAACGACCTAAATGTCCTTAAATTGTATATATCCACTGAATTATCGATGCAATTACTGTTAAGTATTTTGTTTATGGCCAAAAAATATATTTTCTATGACTGTTGACGTTTTACATGATAGACCAACACAACAAGTAGAGTTTAATTGTGATGTGGAAGGAAAATTATTGATATATTTCAAATAAAGAAATAAATCTAAACAGTGTGGTATCATGTGTTTGTAAAACTGGTTCAGTCCCCGTGATAATATTTTGTAGAACCACCTTTTCTGAAATTACAGCTACAAGTTACTTGCAAGAAATTTTTGTTTTTTATTTTTTTTATTTTAGCTAATGACTGACCCACTGAGTGTTTGTGCTAGAAAATAGCATGTCTAAATAAATTACTTTAAAAGAGCATTAAAAGACGTTTCAAACGATACCAAGATCATGTAGGTTAGAAGAAATAAACACACTTCGGGGGTTATTGTACTTTATGTTATCAATGAAAAATTATCATTGATAACCGACATAGTAAATAACAATTTTTTGAGGGGATACAAATAACTAATTATGTAAATAATGGTGTGTTAATATGATTATTATCAGTTTATTAGGTTTCATAGTTTTTGTTTTAGTATACGGGTTTATTGAGTTTTTCTTACTTTTAGTCTTTTCAGTGTTGTTACTTATTTTATTGTGAATATATTTTAAATTGTTATTTTAGTATTTGTTAGTTTTCTTGTTTTAATTACGTTTGACCAGATATGCTATCTTATATTTAATACTTTATTACTTAATATGCCTGGTCGATTTTTGGTTTTTAATTTTTCAATTTTTTAAATCCATCTTTACTACTAATTATTTTATTGTTTGTTTGACATGATTGTTATTATCTTTCTCGTTACATTTATTAATGTTAGAAATGTATATTTATTGTTCATTTATTATTGTGTTTAAATAATTATTATTGAAGTTTTGGATGTTATTTCAATCATTTTAATTTTAATGAGTCAGTATGGTATCATTTGGTCACATCAATCTAGTATTATGTTACTTCTGAATGATAATAATAATAATAATAATATAGTGTCTCTATGTAACAAACTTTGAATCGTATAAGCCTTTAAAGACTTTAAGACAGTAATATACAAAACTATATTTTTATAGCATTTACCCGCTTATAAAAAGGTTCATATTCAAAAAATTACAGCTATTAAATTGTCAAATTTAAGTTTACTCACACAGTGTTAACTGTTTGTTCAAAACAGATATTACAGGAATTTAATCTGACATTTCATTTACTATGAAAGGTGGCTGAAATATCTATCCTATCATGCTTTATTTAAAAAAACATTATGAAAGGTAAACTGTTTTTAAATTTGAGAACAAGCAAAAGAAATAGAGTTATGTGTTATTTTACTCACCAGGTCAGGGTGGTGCTGCTGTTAACATCCAAACTGTAAAGAGGTTTTATCTCCGCCCGCAGTGAAACCGCAAGAAAAGAGCGGGCAGGAAACTTTCAGCTGATAAAGAAGCTGTTTTCGTGTCTGTTTGTCTCTATTTTTACTTCAAATATTTTTTTATTTAAATGCCAATACTCGATTTTAAAGATCGCTTAAGCACTTAATGGTATTTTTTTTCGATTCTAAACATCCATAGAGTTACAATTTTTGGCGTAAAAAAAAACGGTGCGCAATTTAAATTTAAACTACATTACCCAGCAAGTTTGGCGGAATGGGGTCGTATTGAATTGTGGGTAAACCGGAAGTAAACAAACACACGTGGAAGATGGCGCTTTCAGCGCAGAAAGAGGAGAGGCGACGTGAGGACATTTTAAAGGAATTTAGAGCATCGTTTTTCTCCATGAATCGCTTGGCTTCGTTTCCATGGACGGTGAGTTGGAGCTGCCGCCAAACTCCGTTAAAAATGGGTCTGATTCTGCTGCCAGGCCTCAACTTAAAAAACACCCACTGAGATATGCTGGTGACATTTATTATATATACACAATGTCTCTTTTTCTGAGGGATTCGGCTCTGAAAACACACAGCAGGAAGCTTTAATTACATCAAAAAAGCGGATTTTTTCCCCCTGAGATTCCAAGTATCATGGCTGAGTAAATCAACCTGGTCTGAAGAATGGGGAAAAAACTTTATTATTACATAAAAATGACATGTAAACAGATTTTATCAGTAGTAACTCTAAGCCGTCGTTTCTGTCTGGATTTATTAGTCTCTTATGTCGTTGTGGGAAAATTAGGTTTCAAAGATGCTTCAGTTCATTTAGACTTGCAGCGATTTGGTCCTGCACAGCTTTCTCACGGGTCCCAGTGTAACATTTCAATCAGGTCAAGGTCTGGACTTTGACTAGGCCATTACAAAAAACAATTTTTCTGCCATTCTGTCGCAGATTTGCTGCTGTGTTCTGGATCGTTGTCCCACTGATGATCCGATTAGGGTCTAGCTTCAGCCCTCATACAGATGGTCTCACGTTTTGAGTTTTTTCTTTTATTTAGAGAAGAGTTTAGGATTGATTCGGTGTCTGGCTGCAAAAGATGGTGTGGTCATGTGTTTGTGACGATTTGTTTTGTTCACTCCAGTTGTTTCTGATCTGGTCTCATCTCTCCAGAGGACGACGCCCCAGAGGTTTAGGGATTATTAATTCAGATGCAGCTCTACTAACCATTTTCTTTTAGCTTTTCCAACACAGCCATATTTTATCTAATCTTTCCTCTTGTGGGATGATGGTCTTCATATAGTTTGGTAATGACCACCCACGTTCTTGGGGCACAGGATTTGCCTGATTCGGATGTCTTTCCATGTTGGCATTGAGTCAACACCAATCTGAATGCTCCAGCGTCTTTAGTAGAAGCTCAGACTTAGTCGGAATCGTAACTATTTCTGCTGCCTTGCTCTTATTGTTTCCATTTCAGTTTATAGAGAACGAGCTGCAGAGCAACGAGTCCTCAGAGTTCATCTCAGAGCTGCTGAAGCAGGTGAGATGGTCCTCAAACAAAACTTTATTGTCAGTTTCCTCAGAAATATTTGTAAAAACATAAAAATAAAAGTCCTACATGTTTTTTTTTTAGACATGTCTTCATCCTCTGTGTGGGAAGTTTCCACCATCGGTCCGATTCAGGCGGCTGTTCCTTACAGAGCTCATCAAACGGGTCAGTTTTCAGGTCGTCTGCCACTAAAACTGCGTTCATGTTAAGAATAATCGGTGATGATTTGGTTGAAAACAAGAGAAAAAGTCTTATTTGTGCAGAATACTTTCACTGTGATTCCAATATCTGTTTCTGCTCTGCCTCCGTGCAGCAGGAGGCTGCAGGCTGCGATCCTCTGGACGAGCTGTACGACGCCCTGGCTGAGGTGCTGGGGGTGGAGGAGACCCCCGGCTGCTACAAGAGCTACTTCCTGGTACTGAACATCTGCATCACTGAAGCATGAGCAAATAACCAGGGTCCTCTATGCATGAACTCTACAAACATAGAAACTGGTTAGTTTAAGTCCATTCTGTGTAGTTAATGCCGAGCAGGACTTCTGCTGTGCTGCAGCATCTTCTCACCTGTTCAGGTATGTTGGCTCAAACGTGCCACAATCCTTCAATAAGGATAGGTGTCATCATTTAAATAGCATCACATTTATTATCCACTAAAGAAAATGAAATAAATCTATTATTTGATGAGTTGGTTTACAAAATATGTAGTTAAATAAAATATTGAGGGATATGTGTTTTTGTACATAAATCAATTTTTTTTTTATTTTAACTGCAGGAGTTGTAATATTAAGGATAATATAAAGGATACTTATTAAAATAGTTTATATATACACATTTTATGCATTGAAATTAAAAATTTACAATTCTACATAATAATGGTAAATAGCGCATTTCATTTAGAAATTCCAAAAAAAAAAAAAGTAAAAAACAAACAAAACTGGACTTCATTTAGAAATAATCCCACTACATTGCATGAAGTGTGATTTTTCTTAAATATTTATTACATCTGATTTTTGTAAATATTACATATCTACTAAATTGTTTAATTTATTGGGTTGTGGCAATTTTAGCTCTCTATATTTTAAGGCGTTGCAGCATTGACATACAAATCTACTAGCTGAGCAGAAAATAGTGAAAACACAGCTTAGTGTTTTTTTTTTTTTTGGGTGATGCGGTGATTAGAGGGAGTTTGCATCCTGGGAAGGCTGCATGTTCTCTGGTTTGAAGTACAAAGTTGCAAGATTATTATTCTCCAGTTAAGAGGATTAGTTTTTAACAAATTTAAAGGCCTTCATAAAAATAAAAAAATAAAAATGTTGAAAATGGCAGCATGAGATGCAAATCACTGCGTTCCTCTGTCTTCTCTTCCCGTTGTTCGGAGCTCCAGCTTCTTGTCATCCTACCAGATATCAGTCGCTTGTGGATAAGCAACAATAATAGCATAACAACAATAGCATCGATAAATTCGATTCTAAACTGAATTAGTAAGATTCATCCTGGCAGCAGCGACGTCCAAACGAGGAAAAGCTAATCTTGAACCGCTTGACCTCATTTAGCCAAACAGACGTGATTTAATTTAGTTTTTCTCCAACATGATCTCACCTTGTAGGATTTCTTTTGCTAAGTCAGTAACTTTGGAGTCAGTCGTTATTCGGCGTTTGGCTGGTTTGTGTCCTGCAGCCTAACGGAGACGCCGTCAGCCTTCTGGAGAGCATCGCTCTGATATCCCAGGGAACCACGGGCCTGGTGACCTGGGAAGCTGCTCTTTACCTGGCTGAGTGGGCTCTGGAGAACCAGCAGGTGTTCGCCGGCAGGTATCGCCTCACCTGACCCGCACACTGGGGTTTTATTCAGAAGCCTGACAGCAGCTTCTAAGCACGTCGTTCCTGCAGGTCGGTTCTGGAGCTGGGAAGCGGTGTCGGATTGACGGGCGTCACCATCTGCCGCTCCTGCAACCCGCTCAGATTCGTCTTCAGCGACTGTCACGCCGCGGTCCTGCAGAAACTCAGAGAAAACGTCCGTGTGAACGGGCTCGGCGGGGAGACGTCTCCTGCCGTCAGCGTGGAGGAGCTGGACTGGACGGCGGCGACGGAGGAGCAGATCCGAGGGATCGGCGCCGACACGGTGGTCGCTGCAGGTCTGAGCTCAGGCGGGGTTCTTCTTCTCTGATGGTGGGCGGGTTGTTCCCAGCTGATGCTGCGCCTGTCGTTTGCCGCAGACGTCGTGTACGATCCGGACGTCGCAGGAAGTCTGGTGAAGCTGCTGCTGAAGATCCTGAGCTGCTCGCCGGCGCAGCTTCAACCCGAGATCTACATCTGCTCCACCGTGAGAAACCCGGAGACGTACGGCGGCTTCAAGCTGCAGCTCGGTAAGAACCCCCAGAGGCAGCTTCAGACGACAATCATCTATATAATACACTGGAGTGCTAATAGCCGCTGTTAGAATGAGTCGCTGTGAAGCCACCAGCCGCCATCTTGGTACTCCCTCTTTTCCTCCAGTAACTAGGGAATATGTGCGCTACAGCATCGAATAACGAGGATTTTCATGTTCAGGGGGGGCTTAAAACCTTTAATATGTCAAATGCCATATACTTTATGTACTAAAACTATGAAAAAGTCATGTGCTGAAATATTTTGCATGTTATTTATTTATAAATATACAAAAACATTTACATACATGTATACAAGTATGTATATATGTATGTATGTTATGTATGCATACATATATACACAGTGTCCGAAATTAACTTTGTGATTCACCGGCCAAGTTGGCCGGTAGATGTAAAAATCCACCGGCCAGGCATATTTTTTACCGGCCAAAATATTATTCCTGACCAGACCTCAACTTTTATAAAAATTAAGAGTGAGATTATGTTAATTATGGGGTGTGTGGTTGGGGGCGTGGCTGACTGGACCCTGGAAGAGAAATCTTTGTTTCCTGACTTAAAAAAAAGAAAATATTGTAGTTGATTATAAAAGACACAATATGAATTATCAGATTCACATCCAGGCGATTAAAACAACACTACAGATTATCATTATTCTATCCATGTTGGTCTTATTTGTGAATGAGGCAGAGTTTCATCAAGCCTGTACGGTCAGTGGGGGTTCTAGACCAAATTTAGCAGGGTGGGTCAGGGTGGGGCCAGTGTTTTTTCACAGGGGCACAGAACAAAAGATTGGGGGGGGGGGGGGGGGGGGGGACAGGTCAAGATTTCATTGTTTAAAATATTAAGTAAGCCAAAGAGCCAATTGTGGCTCTGGAACTTCAGGTTGCAGACCCCTGATCTTTTCTCAATACAGCGGGAGCTTAACGTGAAACAGCTTAATTTTAATTGTTATTTTTTTATATTTTTTTAATTATTTTGTTATTTTATTATTGGGTAAAAACATAAACAAAAAAAATGTAAAATATTTCAGCACATAATTTCCTAGTAGTTGATAGTGTTAGTACATCCACTGACTGTAGAATTACCTGTGAAACGTTTTCACACAGCCAGAAAACTGCTTGTTGTTGCAACTAAATCCTGTGGGATTCTGTGAGAGTAGGGAGTAGCAAGATGGCGGCCAGTGACTTCAGTTTTTCGGGCAAATCAGCACTCCAGTGAATAAATAGAGTTCAGTGACGACAATGCTGGTCCCTTTCCCTACAGAGGCTGCAGGACTGGGCCATGAGGTGATGACCGGACCCGCTGGCGCCGTGTTTCCCTACAACAGACTGGCGCCGTTAGAGCTCATCAAAGTGTTCAGGTGACCAAACGCGGCTGAATAAAGATTTTATTTACACATTTACATCACATCAAGGAATGTAACAAAGCATTTTCTGTGCCTCTCAGAGTCCAGGGAGGCTGAGGGCTCGTCTTCATCTGGGAGCCGCCAACAGAGGCAGGACGTTCTGGTCCCAGTTGTCCTCCCAGCGCTGCCCCCTGCTGGCGCGGAGGTTCCTCCTGAAGGTTCCCAGTCTGCCGTCTGAGCCGGGGAAGTCTGAGAGGAGAGACTGGAAACCAGCGAGAAGAAGAGAACATAAAACTCAGCGTCGTTGCTCTAAAGACGTTCAGTCGCTTCCAGAGAGACCAACAGGCAGAAGAGAGAAAATGTTGCAGCTAAAATGCAGGAACTGCGCCGTATGAGATTAAAGCCAAATGAATGTTTAGATTGTACAGAAGCTGGACATTATTAGAATATCTCTCTGTGGCTTTTAGCATCTCAGATCGGGCTGAGTGTCGCTATAATAATACTGATGCTGCAATAATAAAGCAGCAACACATTGAGGAGTCAGACTTTAAACTTCCAGCCCCTCCCACAGCTTTCAGATTTGCATCATTAAAGTTATGAGCTGGATTTCAGCCACTGTGAAGCTCAGTTTCTGTGTCACTGATTAGCTCGTCTCACCTTCAGCTGCCCGGCGAGCTCTGCAGAGTCTCTGAAGGTCAGCCCGTTCTCTCCGTGCTGCACCAGCTCGTGTAAACTGGAGGAAACAGAGTTAAAGCCGATCTCAGTCACACTGATGCTTCTCCTGACTCAAAATTCCACAGGTCTCACATTTTTACCCTGTTTTAAAATGTAAAGTAAAAAAAAAAAAAAAGTCCAAATAATATACGGCATATATTTCTGCAGAGGGCAGAAATGAAGGAAAAATGGAAGAAAAGAGAACGAAGGACACAGCGGAGGAAAGAAATGAGAGGAAATACGGACATAAGGAATTAAGGAATGGATGTACACAAGAGGATAAGGCTATTAGGAAAAAAGGATAGAAGGAAGCTAGGACAGCGGGAGCACCGTAAAAAAACTGGTGGAGGACAGGAAGGAAGGGAAGGGGTAATAAAGGACAAGAAAAAGGTGCCATAGAAGGAACATAAGGAAGGCAGTAAGGAAACCAGATAAGAAGGAAGAAGGGAGGTAACACAAAAATTAAAGTGAGAATGGCCACCAAGAGCATAGGACACAAGGAAGAAGGGAAGGAAGGAAAAAGCTTGAATCTGGATTTTCTCTTAGAAAAACTCCTGCAAACCCGGGAAAATCCTAGAATCCTATTCCAGATTTTTTCTGCACTCTGTGCCCGGGCTTCTGGCGGAGAGGATCCGATAAAAAAGGTTCTCACCAGTCAAACTGGATGGCGCAGACGGGAAGGCAGCAGCCAAACATGTCCACCACCTTCATGGGCAGATCCAGACCGCTGGACGACTTGTGGAGACAAACTCCCAGATCTGCAGAACCTGCAAGAGCAAAACATGCCATGAGGGACAAATGGTGGCAGTAATGTCAGCTGGAACATTCTGGTTTTGGTTCTGGTTCCTGTTCGGGCCAGGTGACCTGAAATACGACAGCTTCTGACCCGCTGATCAGGTCTGGATCACCTTCTGGTTCTGGATGTAACGGCAAGACTTTAAATCGTATTGATAGATAAAGTTCTGGTCCGGTCCTTTCTTTCAGCAGATGCATAAATGTTCAGCAGTGTCACATTTTCAAGCTTCCCTTCACAACGTTGCATTGAGCTCTTAGTGCCTCACAGAAACATTCCGTGAGTACAGAACCGACAGGGCTGCAGATGTTTCGTGGTTTCTGGCATATTTTATACCCAGAAAAACCGGGTCTGAAAGAACCGAAACAGAAAAAGTGCCACTGGACCGGCTGCAGGTTCCTCTGAGGCTGGATAAGATCTAACCTCTATACATCTGCGCCGCCACAGGAAGGAACCGTGGACCGTTTGCTCTCGTTTTTCCATAAATGTCCCGATATTTTTCACTTTCTCAATTTTCTAGAAACCCTGTTTCTAATGAGGCTCATTTTAATCTTCAATTCAATTAAATTTTATTTATATAGCAGCAATTGACAACACTTCATCTCAAGGTTCTTTAATAAAATCAAATTTGATTAAATCCTCCAGGTTGGTGAGAAAGTTTCCTCTCTAAGGAAACCCAGCAGGTTGCATCAAGTCTCTCCAAGCAGCATTCACTCCTCCTGAAAGAGCGTAGAGCCACAGTGGACAGTCGTCTGCATTGTTGATGGCTTTGCAGCAATCCCTCATACTGAGCATGCATGAAGCGACAGTGGAGAGGAAAACTCCCCTTTAACAGGGAGGAGAACCTCCAGCAGAACCAGAACCAGGCTCAGTATGAACGCTCATCTGCCTCCACCCACTGGGGCTTAGAGAAGACAGAGCAGAGACACAGAAAGCACAGAAGCACACATTGACCCAGGAGTACTTTCTATGTTAGATGGTAATAGAGGATGATCTGCCTCCCCTGGATGATGTCACAGCTAACAGAACACCAGACCAGGTGTACCTTCTATGAAGAGAAAAATAACAGAACAAAAAGCTGAAATAACAACAAACAATGCAGATTGGGGAGCAGTAGGAGAACTCAGCAGAGAGAGAGAAATAGACCCTGATGTCCTCCAGCAGCCTAAGCATAGAGCAGCATAACTATAGAGATAGCTCAGGGTAACATGAGCCACTCTAACTATAAGCTTTGTCAAAAAGGAAACTTTTAAGCCTAGTCTTAAAAGTAGACGGGGTGTCTGCCTCACGGACCAAAACTGGGAGTTGGTTCCACAGGAGAGGAGCCTGATAGCTAAAGGATCTGCCTCCCATTCTACTTTTAGAGACTCTAGGAACCACCAGCAGACCTGCAGTCTGAGAGCGAAGTGCTCTGTTAGGAACATACGGGGTAATCAGAGCTCTGATATATGATGGAGCTTGATTATTAGGGGCTTCACTGCAAAAACAGATCTGAAAATAAGTCAAATTTCTTGAAATTAGTGCATTCATCCTTGATTTGAGCAGGTAACTAAGATTATCTGCCAATAGAATGAGTATTTTGACCCCTAAACTAAGATGATAAGATGATAGCGACGAGTTGTTCCTATTTTATCTCATTCCATTGGCAAACCATCTTATTTACATGCTCAAAACAAGGACAAATACACTAATTTCAAGAATATTGACTTATTTTTAGTTTTGTTTTTGCAGTGTTTATGTTTGAGCCTTGAGCAGCAGATGATTTCCTACCTAACAGCAGCGGGTAGTCTTCGGCCTCCAGCCACGGCGTGCAGATCTTCACCTTCTCCAAACTCATGGAGGCGATGAGCTTCTTGTAGTGCTCCTTCTGGGGACCTTTCCCTGCACAAACACACGATCAGACCGGCCGCCTCAGCATGAAACAGGAACTGCTGTCCATCCATTGAGTTTTATTTCCTGTTGTAGGTTTTACCTGTGATGACGCAGACTAAAGACGGCAACGGCGCTCCTCCTCTGACGAAGCCCTCGTACTCTGAAACAAACAGACCGACGTGGATCATCTCATTTAAAAATAACCGTCTTCCAGGTTTCCAGCTTTCGGTGAGAAACACCTGGTACCTTCCAGAGCCTTCAGCAGGACGGAGAAATCTTCATCCTCTGCGGAGAGAAAACAGGAAAGCGGAGGATGAGGCTCATAGAGGAAACGCTGTTCTGCAGAAACCTGTTGGGAGTTTATTCACCCGTCCAGCTGGTGCTGCTGATCAGCAGAGCCGGCCGATCCGCCCTCAGGGTCACGCCGCCGTCGCCCGGCGTAGCGACAGTGAACACAGTCGTCTCCGTTTCCTCAGAGTCGGACCTGAAGACGGATCAGGGAGGACAGAGGGAGCTCGTCAGGGTCTGACACCATCGTAAAGACAAGTTAACCAGGACAAACGACTAAAATTAGTAGAAAAAAAACACGACACGGCACATTAACTTTATATTAAACCAAATGTATAAAACACATTTTATGACAGATTCTCAGGGCTTTCAGTCCTTTTAGCTATTCTTTTTTTGTAAAAATGCAAATGTTCACTGTGGATTTATTGCAGACATTTTTAGAGTTCAGCCTTTAAACATCAAATCTGGGGGGAAAAAAACGACGGGCTAGATGGACAGATGGATGGATTACAAACCAAACTTGTAGGGAAAGAACAAAGAGAACGGTCGATGAAAACTTCAGCAACACCTGAAGGTTCAGGAGGACTTTGCTGACAGACCAACGTGTTTCGCTTGTTTCCTCCTTCAGGGTCTTTACAAATCACATCAGCAAGAGCCTAATGGAGCCTAGTTTAACCAGACAGCAAGTTCCATCCGCCTGTATGCTGATTGGTCAGTTTATATACGTGTGAATAAGTGATTTATCTGAATTTTTTTCAGTTAACTTTTTTTAAAGTTAACTGATGCTGCTCCTGAAACTTCAAAGTTTCATTGACCGGTTCATTTATGCTCTTCATGCAACTTGAAAGTTGGTGAAGAAGTGCCAGAAATGTTTGGATCAAGGACAAAGAGACGGACAGATGTAGGGATGAGAATCGAAAACCGGTTCCTGTTCAGAACCGGTTCTGTGTGTTCCAATTCCATCGCAGCTCGCTTAACGATTCTCTTTTCGAATCGCAGCACGACGGTAGCAAGTTACGCACACGGCATTCAGTAAGCAAGTACGACGTGACCAGGCGAAAAAAATAAATAAAAATGCCGCCCCATCGGGTAAGCGGTCGAAAGTTTGGCTTCATTTTAAGGAAGATAAGATGGCAACTAGGTGCTTTGCAATCATTGCAAAATGGCATATACATCCGCGGCAGGAAATAGATCCAACAGGCAGAAATTTAACGAATGCCGTGTTTTTGATTCTTACCGGACAGAAGCTAAAGTTACAACCAGCATGGAAGGCAGCTCTGGTGGTAAGTAGCTAGTTTTACATCACTGCCTGTGTTTAATGTGGTTCCTAGTAAATCATATGCCATTTCTGGAAATAAACCAATTTCCTACCTCTCTTTGGAGTTATTAAGGGAGTGTGCCTTTCTCGTTAACCCAGCCCTTCATTGGTAGCATGTTTAATTAGAACAACTGGTAGCTGGAATTCTTACATGATTCTAGCTATTGCAATGGATGTAACAAAACATGCTACAAAGTTGCTCCGCAGTTCAGGGAGCGAGAGAAAGGTGATGCTCGTTTATTTAAATCAGGGGGAGACGAGTTTATTTCCCAAAATCGTACAGTAATGCTTTTTCATTAAACTGATGACTTCTCTGTTAGATTTAGATGACTGAGGTTATCTAAAGAGAGATTAATAAGCAACTGTCACAACAAACTTACATTTTCTTGTATTCTAAGCAACTCATATACTGTATTTAAGTTTGTTCTTCTATTCTTTTTTTAATTTAAACACATTTGCTGTGGACATCTTGACCTTGTTAGTTTGTAAGGTCGTGTGATAGTTAAGTAAACAAAGTTGATGCTCATCATCAAACTGTTTGTTCTCCTTTTTTCCCCAAATTGGAATCGATAAGGAATCGAATCGTTTCACAGAATCTATAAAGGAATCGGAATCGTGAAAATCTGTTCAATTTCCAACCCTAGACAGATGGATAAATGGATGGAATAAAAGCTGGAAAAACACGTTTACTGATAGAAGAATGGATGAAGAGACTCCAGGAATCAGGGATGGAGAGTCGAATGAATGACGGCTGATGAGCCAAGGCTGTAAACCTAAATATTTTCTCCCAGCTCATCCAGAAAGTGATGAAATTCCCTTTTCTCCAGAATGTTTAGGGTCTCTGTGATGATCTAAGACCTACAGGTTGTTGTTTCAGCAACACTTTCCTCCTCCTTATAAAACAGTTTCCGATCAACTTGATATTCCAAAGACAAAGAGATGAAAGTATCTCAGGACAGATCCCTGCAGAACTCCATCCCTCAGAATCTTCCAACGCCGTCTAGACCAACAGCTCTCTCAGCTTTGAAGGTCTTTCCCTGTTTTATGATATATTTACAGACCCCTAAAAGCATCGGCAGCGCTCACCTGGTGGCTCTGAACTGCGGGTGAGAGTCGGCCAGTCTGAGGAAGAGCTCGTGGCGCAGATCCAGAGGAGTCTCTCTGAAGACGGAGGCCGGTCGGTCGTAGAGCGTCGTCGCCCTGCAACCACAAAACAGTCAGACTCAGCTCAATATATTTAATCATCTATTTATTTTAAAAGGGATATTGCACATAAATGAACTATTAGAGCCTGCAACATATGTACTTCAGTCCCTGACAGCTTGGTGGTAGTACACCAACAGGCAAATTACAGGAAATAAATAGGGTAAAAAACAATATTTGACCCTTAAAAAAACAACAAAAACACTAAAAGAATTAACATTTGATGTTCCTTCAGATATCGTCTATGGTGAGCCTTAAAAACAGAAAATGAAAAAAAAAATCCCTTAAAAGGGAGAAACAACAAGCAGCACCAGCTAAAATATTCAAGAGGAATTTTAACACTTTCACAACTTTTTAATCTTTATTCTGCAGGAAAGCAAAGTTAAAAAAATAAAATTAAATTAAAAGTAAAACTTCTGTTCCTCAACCCACAGAAAGAAGTAGTTTTGTAGCGACTGACTGGCATCTATAGCCGACGTCTAAAATCCAACATTCAGGGCTGACGTGAGAGTTAAAGATGCTTCTCTGCGTCGTCTGTAAACAGAGAGACAGCATCTGTGCAGATGTGGTAAATGCCTGAAACATCTGGCAAACAGCAGCGGTCCAGGAACGCAGCCTGATCCCATCATCACAAGAAGCTTTCTGTTAAACATAATTTAATCTCAATCATTACAGCTCGTTCAGGAAGAGGTTGAGCCACTTTATCAGATGGCTTCCTGTTTCTCTGAGATCTCAGTTTTATTCTTTTAGAGCTGCTGTAGTTTGTTAAAGAGTCACAGAAAAGAGATGAGAACGTTGATTATGAGAGTAACAGATCTGATCAGAAGAAGCTGGAACCGGCGTCTAACGTTCTGTTAGCTGTGACATCATCCAGGTAAAACGGCTCACCCGCTACTACCATCTAATGTAGAACAGATTACTAGATCAATGTGTGCTTCTGTGCTTTTTTGTCTCTCTTGTTGTGTCTCTGCTCTGTCTTCTGTAACCCCAGTCGGTCGAGGCAGATGACCGTTCATACTGAGCCCGGTTCTGCCGGAGGTTTTCCTTCTCGTTAATGGGGAGTTTTTCTTCCCACTGTCGCTTCATGCTTGCTCAGTATGAGGGATTGCAGCAAAGCCATGTACAATGCAGACGACTCTCCCTGTGGCTCTACGCTTCTCCAGGAGTGAATGCTGCTTGTCGGGACTTTGATGCAATCAACTGGTTTCCTTATATAGGACATTTTTGACCAATCTGTATAATATGATTGATTCTGACTTTATAAAGTGCCTCGAGATGACATGTTTCATGAATTGGCGCTATATAAAAAAAATTAATTGAATTAACCCTCTGAAGCAGAGAGGGCGAATCTTACTTGATGCCCCAGTTTTTCTTCAGGTCGTCTTTCATGGCGTTCGTCACACACAGACTGTGGGAGGCCAGAGGACCGAATAGGTGCTCGTACCTGAAGGATGAAGAAAACACGCATCTTTGATTAGAAACTATGTCGCTGAAAGCATTTACAGTTACAGAGTTTCATCCTTTCAGCCGAGCTTCTTGCGTTTCTGCCATTCCTGCATTTCACATTACACCTAAAGTTGTTTCAGTTCAGCTCGTCCAACTTTGTGTTGTTTCCATTTCCTCTCCCAGGGCTTTCAAATCTGTCCTAGCATCGAGGGCACCCTCCTGTCAACAGAGCCTGGCAGCGTCGACTGGTTGCTTACAAGTAGGGATGCACGATATATATCGGACAGATAAAATATCGGCCGATATGGTGGAATTTTATATTGGCCCGATAAGTAAATTCTTCCGATAAAAATAGGCGATAAATTAATTAAATGTGGTGGAAATTTATTCAAGCAGAGTAGCCCCAAAGTGGGACAAGACCACTGATCTCTATTATACACTGGAGTGCTAATTTTGCTGAAAAACTGAAGTCACTGGCCGCCATCTTGCTACTCCCTACTCTCACTTAATTCCATAGGATTTGGTTGCAACAACAAGCAGTTTTTTGGCTGTGTGAAAATGTTTTATAAGTAATTTTACAGTCAGTGGATGTACTAACACTATGAAGTACTAGGAAATCAGGTGCTGAAATATTTTACATGTTATTTTTTTATTTATATATATATATATATATATATATATATATATATATATATATATATATATATATATATATATATATATATATATATAAAATGCTAAATATTTCACCACATGACCAATATGGCGGCTGGTGGCTTCAAAGTGACTCGTAACAGCGGCCATTAGCACTCCAGTGTATAATATAGCTCAGTGGACAAGACCTGTGGATTTTGCCTTCCTTACTATCAGGACCCAGGCTTGGCTCCATTATTGCCTTACAATAAATAAACAAACATGTCTTCCCCAGTGTGGTCGTTTTTCTCGGTATTAGAAGATGACAACAGTATTGCAGTTTGGAAAACCTGTTCAGCAAGAATTTCGGGAGTAGAAAAGAAAGCTTCGGGTTTTAACGCAACAAACCTAATAGCTCACCTGAAAAATCATCATCGTACCATCTCATTTTGAAGGATGCACTTTTATTGACTTTATTAAATTTTTGGAACCGAGGCCGAACTGTATATGTTAGTACATATAATTTCATGTTCGAAAATTATTTGACTTGACACCACAAATACCTTTGCAGATAGTCTTCTGAACATTTTTTTTAAGAAGTTGCACTTTTTTCTTTGACCTTTGCTGTGGTTATTTTTGAGGGTGCACTTTATTTTTGAACTTCACAAATGCCTTTGCAGTTAAGCCACAGATGTGTTCAGTAATTTTTAAGGGATGCTCATTGTATTCTAAATTGATTTGTGTCTTTTTTTTAATTAAAAGCAAATTACAACTTTTTTGTGTGATGGTATAAAACAAAAATAAACATTTGAAGAGTCAAAACCTTTTGTTTGCTGTTATAGATAAGCCAGAGCTACTAAATAATTTGTTTTTCATAGCACAAGCTGCAGATTATGCAAAAAATATATTGAATATGAACTTATCGGTATCGGCCATGAAAAGCAGAAAATTATCGGTTATCGATATCGGTTGAAATTTTTAATATCGTGCATCACTACTTACAAGCTAAACTCTACTTTGCTGGTGAAGATTCTCAGTCATCCATGTCATGGTCATTCCAAAAAAAGTAAAAAACAAAGCAACTGGACTTGTTCTGGAAAACAAGTCCTTAGGACCACATTGTAGCAAGAAGAAGTAAAGTAAGAAGAAAGCAGCGCAGCTATTAATGTTTTTTATGGAGCGCTAACTGCTGCTGTGGATGTGGTGAGAGACAGGAGAGTGATGTGAAAGATGGATAAAATGTGACATGACCGTTCAGACTGCCGGCGCTTTGAAAAATATCCGATACGCATCTGAATTAGTAGCACATATGTAAGTGGGACAAATCGGATATTTTGGGGGTGAAAAGATCAAAATTTTGACGTTCACACTGCCATAGAAAAGAGATTGGTGGCATTTCCCTGCTGTGAACGTAGCCTGAGTCTGAAATGGTACTTAAGTGTGACACCAGTCAGTGTCTCCATATCTGGGTGATTATGAAGAATGATTCTGGGTTGATTAAAATATCAGATATGATCACCGCTGCCGTTTCTCCCTCTATGAACTCCTGATGGTTCCCAGAACTCGACTTTTGACCAGGGGACTCATTTCAGCTGCTAAACTCTGGACCGGTCTCCTTTGTTCTGTGAGCTCTGCCAGATCTGATCAGTTTAAATGTTTTAAAAACTCATCTTTTTACCCTGGTTTTAACTCCATAGCGCGACCAGCAGGCCATTTATTGCACCGTCTTTTTCCTTTTAATGTTTATTTTATGGTTTCAGTGCGTCTTTGCTCACTTCTTTTATTTTTATAGTTCTATCTTGTATTTTTATTCACCTGTGCAGCACTTTGGCTGCATTATGGTACATCAAAGCACTTCATAAGGTAAGTTTAGACTCATTATTGGGTTTGATGAATTTCTCAGACATTTGCCGTAAAATCAAAGATCCTCTGAACATTTTCAATCTTCAGAAACCCAAGAGCAGCTCTAAAAATCCCAACTATTAACGGTGTTAAGAGTCTGAAATGCAGGAATGGAGGGATGACAACGAAAGAAATAAAATAAGTTTAAAACAGCAAGAAATATATTTTGGCTTCTTGATATTAAATTAAAGTTAAAGAAATTGAAAGAATCACTTTAGTGTCTTGGTTTTATGATAACCCAAATACTTCCCTCTAGAGCACGTGTCAAACTCAAGGCCCGCGGGCCGAATCCGGCCCTCAAGAGCCAAAAAGGCATATCATGTCATAAAGTAGAGGCATATATCCTTTTAAATTATAAAACGTAGCTAAAACTATACCTCCTGTAGCAAATGTTGATTTTTTTTAACTGTGTAGTAACAGCCTCCTGCCACTAGGTGTCAGTTTTCCCACAACACATTAAAACAACACAGAAATGTCCAAAAAGAGAAGTGATGCAGAATGATGAGTTTAAAGTGTAACTCACCCCAAATATCAACTTTTTTTTGTGGATAAACTGTATAAACCGGGCCTAAGGTGCTACTTTTATGTTACTGTGCATTTTTTTATACTTCTATGTGAACTGAAATGAAATTATGAAATCAAAAATTTCACCCGCTACTACCATCTAATGTAGAACAGATTAC
The DNA here is from genome assembly GCF_011125445.2 of Fundulus heteroclitus. Taxonomy (NCBI): domain Eukaryota; kingdom Metazoa; phylum Chordata; class Actinopteri; order Cyprinodontiformes; family Fundulidae; genus Fundulus; species Fundulus heteroclitus. The sequence goes on along the minus strand of NC_046376.1, from coordinate 7,439,196 downwards.
TGGATCAATGTGTGCTTCTGTGCTTTTTTGTTTCTCTTGTTGTGTCTCTGCTCTGTCTTCCGTAACCCCAGTCGGTCGAGGCAGATGACCGTTCATACTGAGCCCGGTTCTGCCGGAGGTTTTCCTTCCCGCTAATGGGGAGTTTTTCTTCCCACTGTCGCTTCATGCTTGCTCAGTATGAGGGATTGCTGCAAAGCCATGTACAATGCAGACGACTCTCCCTGTGGCTCTACGCTTCCCCAGGAGTGAATGCTGCTTGTCGGGACTTTGATGCAATCAACTGGTTTCCTTATATAGGACATTTTTTTACCAATCTGTATAATATGATTGATTTTGACTTTGTAAAGTGCCTCGAGATGACATGTTTCATGAATTGGCGGTATATAAATAAAACTGAATTGAACTGAAAAAGATATCAGCTATACAGCTGCAACCGGCCCATTTAACGACTCCATGATGCCAAATTGGCCCCCATATAGAAACGAGTTTGACATCCTGCTCTAACAGGTTGAAGGTCCGTTTATCACAAACCAGCGAACACAATCAAACTGGAAAACGCTCGTAAAACTGAGGCGGAATAATTAACGTTGATGGGACGGACCACTTTGCGAGCCGGACCAGAGGATGCGACGCACCGAGGCTCAGAGCCATGATGGTGTAGCCGTAGTTGTGCCAGTCGATGATGAAGGTGCTGCCGCGCAGGACGCACACGAACCACGCCACCGCAATCCCGGGCAGCCCAGGAGGATTCTGGGAGACAAAAACAAGCTGTTACATTCGTAAACCTCAGAGCCAAGTCTCCGCTGCTTCAGAAAAAACAAACCTGCATCAGGATGTGAGCCTGCAGCTCCATCGACAGCAGAACCTGCAGAATCTGCGCAGACTGAACCATCGTCTTCGTCACGTATGTCAGGAGTTTGGGTCCCGCTGGAAAAGAAGCAGGAGGTTTTGGTGTCGACACTTTTTAAGGTTCATGTTGGAGGAAAACCAGCAGCATTGTTTACCTCGAACACCTTTCACCTCTGGGATGCTAGCTATCCGGATCTTCTCCTCTCGCAGCACGTCCTGATGAGGCTTGGAGTCTGAAACACATTTTACACTCAGAGTGGCCACCATGTTGGATTTCTAAGTCATTGTTGTCTTTTTCTTGAGCAACCCTGACTTTCTGTCCCTAGTTATTTTATGCGTGCTCACCTGCTTGAGTTAAAGTGTTTCTCAGATGTTTTGCATACTGAGGAAATCCGATTAACGAGACGCAGAGAGGAAATTAACCAAAGTCTGGCTTTAAAAGTTATTTTAAATTGGACCTTAAACCAGGGGTGTCCAAACTTTTTGGTACATGCGCCAAAATTGTTACGCCAAAGGAACTCGAGGGCCAACAAAATCATTAAAAAAAAAAATTTAAACCAAAAAAATTATGTTAATTTTTTACCTGCTCTACAAAATATGATAATTTAAAATAAATTAGTCAGATTTACTGTAAATTTAAATTAATGTGTCAATCACTGTAGATTCGTAGGTGGAAAAAAAGGGTTTTGCTCAAGATGGTCATCCAGTTTGCAAATTATTCAGAAAAAAAATTATTTCACTCTTTAACAATAATAAGATGAACTCTTTTTGGTCTAGCAATATAGGAAGTACTAGTATTTGGGTAAGTTGTTCTTTGAACACTTCATTTTAATAATTGAATTCAAATCAGATTTTAATGCACCAAAGTGTTCATTTGAGTAATCAAATATTGGATAGATGTAGTCCCACATTCTATAAAATTAAGAGAATGTCGAAAGTATGTTTATTAAAAGATGAATACTTTGTGTTGTACCTAACATCTTACATTTTATGTAATAATTTTGCCTTAATTAAAAACTAAAAGCTTCCATCTGCATCAGCTGATGCTGCCAAGGAAATATGCTGCAAATCTACAACAGGTTAAGTTTCTACCTCTGCTAATTTCACACAAAACAGATCCTAATCAGTGAGATTCCACTGAAAAAAAGCAGGATCTGAGCTGAAGCTGCTTCACTGAACACTTTAGATCATTTCCATTTTACTGCACTACTTTATGTTGCTCTAGATCAGGGGCCTGCAACCTTTACTGCCCAAAGAGCCATTTTTCCTAAAGTCCACTTGAATTAAACTCGTTCAGAGCCGCAAATGTTGCCTGGCCTTTTGAAAAAAGACAAGTTATAATTTTTGATAAAGATCTACTGTAGGAATTATGTTGTCATCGTTAAAGAAACGCCATTTTATGTCAATTTTGACTTTTGAAAAAAGAGGATGGATGGAATGTTATTTATGGATAATTATGTAAAAACAAACAAAAAAAATCATAGTTTCCAACAATTAAAATTAAATATTACTGCCACGTTTAGCATCATTCTGTTGTGAAAATTAGAAGGAATTATTCCAATAAAAAAAACTGGTAAAACCTGCATTTATTATCATTATTACATTTAAATACCATAGTAAAAATATAATTTGTAGCCAAGGTTATTAAGAGCCACAGGTTGCAGATCCCTGGTCTAGATAAATGAGTCACAAGTGCTTTGAATAGCTACATTTGAACGTATCCATGTATAATAGGGCTTGGTCGTCATGACGTATTACTTTGTGTGGCCGCCATATTGAAAGCCTCCGCGGCTCCGCCCCCGCTACTCAGACTACTGCCTATGACTACCGCATACTGTACTCCCTCTCTCAGCCGTGTTTTAATTTGATTAATTTTACCGTAACTTCATTTCAACCATGGTAAACCGTTGCTGTATTGTGGGCTGTAACAGCGCAACACATGATCGCCATGGGAAAAACATAGAAAACGGGTTAACTTTCCACCGCTTTACTGCCTGGAGGCGCAACCACGGGAGAGACAGCAAGCGCAATGGAGTTGTCGGCTCGCTTGGATCGCGGCTTTAAGACTACCGATCATAACTTTCCACAGTATCCCGATGTCTATGAGAGTATGTTCCCTCCATTTTCATTCTGGTAAGTTAAAGCTGCACGGTTTTATTTAATAGCCTACAGTTTCTTTCCTTCAGCCGCACACCACATACATGCACATAAATAATAAAACGGCAGCGGGAAAAGGCTCAAATACGTGAGAAACCCGGAGGGTTTAGGGAGGGTTGGCAGTTAACGTTACTAACTAAACATTTGAAACACATAGCAGCTAGTTAAAAGTACATTACATGCGTGAGTGGTTGTTAGCACTAACGGTTAGCAGGTGCCAGAGCCCGTCTGAGCACAGCTTACCTTTGTGCGAATTACCGTGTTCCCACTGTTTGCTGGCTTTATGATCTGCAGCTCCTGAACCCATCCATTCGTAAACTGCACATGAGACTCCAAGGATTTGTAGCTTTGGAACTTTTATGAAGTATAGGCGCTCACACCACAAACTAGGTAGCCGAAGACGTCCGATATGCAAAACAGTGGCAACAAGTCGTTGTCGGCGCTCCATAATAATGCTGATTTTGTCAACATACCGGTCCCTGATTTCTCTATTTAGTGTGTCCCGGTAAATTTCAGATCCTTTTCGGGATTTTAACATATTTTTTCTATCTATTCTTTCTCAACTCTACTTCTACGTCTCTTCGTTCAACAACGTTATGTCAGAGGTATTTTAACGTTGCGTTGCTGTCAATATGGCCGCCACGTCCCATAATGCAACGCGGATCCCGAGCCCTATAAGCTTATTTTTCTTTATGCCATCCTCAATTCTCCTTTAAACTTTCTAAAACCTCCCACTTTTTAAAAGTTTTATTCATATTAACTTCATTAAATTGATGCCAGTATGCTGCCGTGGATCGGTGAGCCGTGTTCTCACCTAAAAACCCGACAAAAGTGACCTGGTAGCCGTGCTTGCTGAGGGACAAGGCGTGATACTGCATCCGAGGACTGCGTCCGATGTCCCCCAGCACCAGCACGCAGACCCGCCGGTCCCAGCCGGGGTCCCGCTGCCGCAGCCTCCGCCCACACGTCGCCAGGAGTCCGCCGGCCACAACCAGACACACAGCCGGACACGTCACGCCGGCGTCCGCCACGAAACACGAAGCTAAAGCCGCGATAATGACAGCAACAGCTGCCAGCAGCAACACGGTGGAACCGCGCGTCGCCATGTTTGTTTGAGGTTCCGGAAGTGGTGGGGAAGGGGGCGGAGCTTCAGATTTAAAGAGACCGTAGCAGCAAGAAAAAACAAAATAAAAGCATAAAAAAACATTATTTTACTAAACTAAATTTAATATTTAATGCACTGCACAGGTTTTTAACCTAAAATAAAACTCTTAGAGAGAGAGTTTTTATATTTGATGTTATATTTGGTCTGGGGTTTCTTATATTTGATTGATATTTTATTTTATTTATATGTGATATAACATGCTTGTAAACTTTGTACACGTCTGTTTTCTGGATATGATTAGCAAAACATATGTATTATGCTGGTTCTTCTTGTTTTCTCTAACTTATTTATTGATTGATAGATTATTATTATTATTATTATTATTATTATTATTATTATTATTATTGTTATTATTATTATTATTATTATTATTAGTAGTAGTAGTAGTAGTAGTAGTAGTAGTAGTAGTAGTAGTAGTAGTAGTAGTAGTAGTGGTAGTAGTAGTACTAGTAGTAGCAGTAGTAGTAGTTGTATATTTCAAATATTGTTTAATCATCTGTATGTTTTTATTTATTTTTTTCTTCTCTCTGACTTGTCCGTATTTTGTACACTGTCATTGGGGTTACATTTTATGAAACAAAATAAGTTATTCTAGTTGTAGCTTTAGAAAAGTTGGACAAAATAATTTTACATCTGAAACCCCCAAGGATTTACCAAGTTTATTTCTTATTCTGAATAGAAACAATTAAGCACTGCGACTTTATGCTTTCTGCATGTTTGTTATTGTATGTGTTATGCTCTGATTTATGTTTTTATTTCACATATTTGTAAAAGGAAGTGATGTATGAATTACATCAGGTCTAGTCAAGGATTTACTTAGCTTTACTTAGATGTTTTTTCTCCTCATGTACAACTTGTCTGTGTTGCATGCTTTGCAAAAAGTCAAATAAATGTTTTTTTTAATTTTAAAGATACCGCCACAACTTATACTAAACACGTTTTGCCATATTATCTGAAACAGATAATATGGCAATGAAATAAATTCTCCCAGATTGTGTGAAACAAGCTGGCACAAGTTACCTGAAACGTGTTTCTCCATATCTGGTAAAACATCTGGTATAGCTGGAAAATGCTGTTCCTGTAGACCTGAAATATTCTGTCTCAAAGTCTCTGAAACACGCACTCCAGTCTTACATGAAACATGTTTTCCCATTTTTTCTGAAACATTCTATCACCTGTAACCTCCATTCATTGTTTGTATTTACCGTGTAGAGGTGCTGGTGCAAGAGGAGGTACCCAAATCATCACAGGACAACAACCACATGCACTCATTTAAGGGCAATGCAGACATATCAATCATGCAAACTCCATGCAGAAAGAGTTTAGTCTTGAATTTGAACCCTAGACTCACTTGAAACATCCTGTCCCAACTTACCTAACACATGCTGTCACAGATTCCCACATCACATTTAATCATTTGGGACAAGAAAATGCATGCAGTATATATGCTTTCTATCATAATTGTCTTCAGTGGACAAGTCATACGCGTTGTATAGCTTTGTTCTAAAACCCACCAGAAGCAGGTCATTTTTCTTATCTCAGGGAATAAATGAATTACCCTGTTAGTCGTATAATTTTCAGGTATATTTGAGCCGACCCTATTAGGCGTGCAGTTTGAGAGTCTTCAGTTCCCTTTAGTGTAGGTCCAAGTGCAAAAACAACTCTCAGTTATAAATAAATTCATTATTTAGTTTTTCTAAGCTTTTTGATCATTTTGGCGAGAAATGCTTTTCGCCGATCGAATTGGTGAAGTAAACAGCTGTTAGAACGAGTCGCTTTGAAGCCACCAGCCGCCATATTGGTACTCCCTATTTTCCTCCAGTAACTAGGGAATATGTGCGCTACAGCATCGAATAACGAGGATTTTCTCATGTTCAGGGGGGCTTAAGACTTTTAAAATGTCAAATGCCATATACTTTTATGTTATGTTCTAAAACTATCAAGTACTGAGAAAGTCATGTGCTGAAATATTTAGCATTTTATTTATTTAAATATATATATAACATTTATAAATTTATAAATAACAATATACAAAAACATATATTTACATATATGTGTACATATATATACATATATACATATACTTATATATATATATATATATATATATATATATATATATATATATATATATATATATATATATATATATATATATATATATATATTTAATATGAATAACATGTAAAATATTTCAGCACCTAATTTCCTAGTAGTTGATAGTGTTAGTACATCCACGGACTGTAGAATTACCTATGAAACGTTTTCACACAGCCAGAAAACTGCTTGTTGTTGCAACCAAATCCTATGGGATTATGTGAGAGTAGGGAGTAGCAAGATGGCGGCCAGTGTCTTCAGTTTTTCGGCAAAATCAGCAATCCAGCGTATTATATAGCTCAGTTAGTTGAATTCCCCCCCCCCCCCCCCCCCCCCCCCCCCCCCCCCTCCTCTCAGCCTCTAATCCCCAGCAGAGAAGTCTGGGACACCTCATCCACCTGAGATGATTCTGGTATTAACTCATGCATTTAATATAATTATTAACTTTATCTAATGTGGTAACTTTCTGGGAAAATCTTTAATAACTTTTTTTTTTAATTTTGGGGCTGCAGTGAAATTGTCTCTCATTCGTGTGTTTAAAGTTCAAAGCATACATAAAGCAAAGCAAACATGAAGTTGTTTTTTCGTGTGTTATTAATCATGAGTTAAGGGGAAGTGAATATTAATAACGTGACCATAATGCATGGTCCGCCTGACGTCAAAGCTGACCCACCCCCTGCTAGAGGACATCAGCCCATCTGTCCTCCAGAGCCTCCAGGCTGCAGAGGAACATGCGGACAGCGGCGCTCCGGCCGGCCGCCGCGCTGGCTCTCTTTGCCGCAGCGCTGTGCGCGTCTCGGGCCGAGGTGATCGATGACATCCTGGGCAGCCTGTCCCGCGGCGTGTCGTTCCTGGAGCGGCAGCATGAGCACATCAACCTGGACGGGGCGGTGGGCTTCGTCATGCTGCAGGGTAGGTCTGCAGGAGCGCAGCTGGAAAACATGCGCAGCTGTTGTTTTCTCTTCCACAGCTCTGTTATGGCCTTTGTTATGGCCAGCATAGGCTACAACATGTTTTATATTTAAAAATAACCACAATTATGCGTGTTTTAAGATTTGATGAGTAATATTTTAAATTGTGAAGGTGTTTTCTCGCCTTATGTATCTCCACAAAATGCATAAAGATGATACTTTTGTTTGTCTTTGTGCATCTGGAAACAAAGCGCGGAATACGTTAATAGCTTAACAGAGTGACATAACAAAATAATGGCATTTTAAAAAATACACCTTTATTAAAAGGACCCCCCCCACCCCCCACCCCCACACACACATTATATTTTTTTGGCTAAAAACGGAGTTATCTGATTTTGCAAATTAACTCTTCATATAGGCTATATATATAATTTTATGCTGTACAGCATTTCTTTAAAACTTTTAGGTTCATTTTAATCACTGCTTAAAGTGCAAAATCTTCTGATAACCAATGACTGATTTGGACCTCAATTTAAAAAACAATTTCCTTGGATTTATGCAGATCAAATAAACAAAACGCATAAACGTCACATTTAAAACATGTTTTTCTGTTATTTGTATTTTTGTTTTATTTTGTTCTATTTGTTTTATAAGTCATCTGTTTTATAAAGTAGTGATAATACGCTCAGCTTTTATAGAACATGTTGAACAGACCAAAAGATGCTCATGGATGAAATAACTTCATAAATAAATGACAAATGACTCCTTACTATAACTGTAGGATTCTGTAATGTGACACTATGACATATTTTTTTAGCGAAGAAATCAGAAGCTGATGAATCTAAGGTGATGGCAAATTTCTTCAGTTTTTTTATTCCTATTTTTTTGGTCAAACTTAAATGTTTCTTATCAATATCAGACAAAGATAACCCAAATAAAGATAACCACACTTTCCAAATTATGATTTTACTTAGTAAAGAGTCTGTCCAAACCAACCCGGACCTCTCTACATTAAATCATGAATTGACAATGAATAAACTTATTTTTTGGAAAGCTAAGTTCAGTTTTACTCGTCACACCTCACCCTAATTACTGTAAAAGCTGAAACCTTCTAACTGTCCTTTAGATATTAACCCTTAAAGGGTACTTGAACAGTTTTTTGACACAGTAGGCCCATTTCTTCTTCAATTCCTTAACACTTGCATGAATTTAAGGTCTGTTCCAGCTGCTTTTAAACAGGCTGTGGTCAGACCAACTCATTAAAAAACCCAATCTTGGCCCAGTAGTTGTGTCATATTACAGAGTGGCATCTCATTTGCCTTTTCTTGCTAAAGTTCTGGAAAAGGTTGTTCTTGCACAGCTGCAGTTATTTCTGGATCAGAATCAAATATTTGGTCTTAGAGCACGCCAAAAAAACTATAGTACCCACCTTGTGTCAAAAGTTAATTTATGACCCTTATGAACTCTATATGACCTTATGATTTATGACACCTGTCACCCCCCTCCTTCCAAAAAATATGATTTATGATTTCCGGACCCCCCCCCCCCCCCCCCCCCCCCCCTTCCTTCCTTCCTTCCTGACCCCCTCCCTTTTTTATGAGACCTCTCACCCCTATGTGAACCCCTCCAGACCCCCCTTCCTGACCCCCCACCCTGCACACACACACACACACACACACACACACACATACACACACACACACACACACACTTCCGGCAGAAGCCTCACCCCGGAAGTCCCCTTCAACCCCGCCCACAACCGCTTCTCTCATGATATAAACCCCTTTTCTCCAGCGTCTATAGTGAGTGAATACTTTTCAACATGGCGTCCGGAAGAAGCACCTATGAACCCGTTATCGCTGAGACACCCGTCACGATTTGCCATGATCAGAGCGATTTTTGGCGAGCTCAGCATACTCCTCACAAGGCTACGCTGTTTTTATGCAGAACTCAGATGCCTCCGAGCCATCGTCTGCAAGAACAATGGTCTCTGGAGCCCTATGGAGCCCGCGGTAAATGGGGGTACGTCTTCAAATATGAATCTGGGGAAATGTACCTCTATCAACTGGATGATGAAAGTGATGAGTTGCAAACTATCCACTCCTTGGGGATGGTGACATCAAACGATTGGGCTGTTCTGAAACTCATTATGCTTCGGAGACTAGGCCCTGAAGAAGCAAATCCGGCAGCAGGCCCTTCGGTGAGACGAAAAACTAGCTTCATTCGACTAAACCCCCAAGAACCTATTCCTGCAGGGTCCTCTGTGAGAGAAGAAGCCGAGGATGGAATCAAGGATTCGCCCTCTGCTAAACGGGGCAAGCGGTCACATCAGCAAGCCGAGGATGGAATCAACGCCTCACCCGCAGCTAAACGGGGCAAGCGGTCACATCAGCAAGCCGAGGATGGAATCAACGCCTCACCCGCAGCTAAACGGGGCAAGCGGGCGCGTCAACAAGTTGAGGAAGGAATCAATGATTCACCCTCCGCTAAGCGCTGCAAACGAGTGCTGACCGACCTGAATGAAATTGACAATGATTCAGGAAATAGGATCTTCTCAGCTACTTGGCAGTCGAAGACGGGGGTTAGCGGTCGATGGTTTTTCCGTGCAAGTCTCAAAAAGGCTCAAGATGAAGCACAGACGGTTATGTTCATGCTGGATTATTATAATTCAGAATGTGGCGTCTTCAGGACATTGCTAACCATCCCCTTTGATGCCTGGCGTGACAAGATGATCGGAATAGCAGACCGGATTTCAACGCTGTTTCGGGACTGTCGTAACTGGAAAGACATTCTGGGGGTCAAGAAAGCGCTAGCTTTTTAGACCCGCCCCTCACAACTGCTAATACCACCCCTTCAACGTTAACCACACCCTTCTCAGTATATAAATACAACCAGCCAGACCGATCGGGACTCCGTGCAACTTCGCTGACAGGACTTCTTACCAGAGAAAGCATCCTCACATCGCTAAAGAGAAACACCATGATCTGGACCGGATCTCGCCCTGAAGGCCTCAACCTACACCAAGAGATCTTTGTTTTAAGGAGTGACAATTCCGAGTTTACTCCCTCACCACCTCAGACGGCGACCGTGGGTGAAGATTCACAAGCGTTGGATCTTCCTGCCTCCCCACCGCTTTTCCAAGACTCAGAGCTCCATTGCAGTCAAGGAGATCAGGGCTCCGCGGTGGAGCACATCCCTGAGAGCCAGATGGATCAGGCATCAGCGCCACCTGAGGATGACTCAGAGTTCCCCTGCAGCCAAGGAGATCCGGGCTCCGCGGTGGAGCACATCCCTGAGAGCCAGACGGATCAGGCCTCAGCGCCCCCATCGCCACCTGAGGATGACTCAGAACTACCCTGCGGCCAGGGAGATCCAGCATTGCCATCAGAGAGCCAGATGGATGCGGCCTCAGCACCCCTGACGCCACCTAAGGACACCCAGCCAGACGGTGAGAGCGGTGCCGATGAAAACGATGGGTGGATTCGCTTCGGTTTCATCAAAGCGGTGAAAACTGTGCTGTATCGCCTTTTGACCGCTGCGATCAGACAATACATGCACGAAATGTGTTACGGAAGCGTTAATAACCGTCCTAGTCAAAAAGAGCATGGACGCTTGAAGCTGCTTGAGAACGAGCTCTACGAACATAACTACTATGGTATATTGCGAGTACTTTATAACGAACGTTTCATGGATGCAGTTCAACAGTTTCTAGCCGCTCGCAACATCCATCATGACAACGAGGCTGTTAATGCTGTCATACAAGCGTATCTGTATGAATTAACGATGGTGAAGCGTGTATTTAATACAATATATGGCGGGTATGATCGGCTGGTTGAAGAAAACTGTGAACTAAAAGAACAACTTGATGCCATCACAGACTACTGGCGAGGGTCTTGAAACCAATGCATACATGTTTTCTCATGTCTTTTTATATATTAAACTAGTTAGTGACATCGTATTAAAAAAGAGTGTCTGTTTTATTTTCTACATCTTTTCTTTCTTATATGAAATTAAATGATTGTTTTACAACTAGTTAGTGACATCGTATTAAAAAGAGTGTCTGTTTTATTTTCTACATCTTTTCTTTCTTTCTTATATGAAATTAAATGATTGTTTTACAATTAGTTTGTGGTATAATAAATGAGTGTAATTTCTTTCCTGATTATGTTAATAAAATATATAAAAACTTGAATACAGATGTCTTCTCCTTCATTTAGCATCACTACGTGTGTGGGAAGGTATGGCTGAAGCAAAGTTAATGAAGCGTGTATATTACACACCTGCTCACCCAGGTTCTTTTGGTGGAGTAGATAGATTACAGAGGGCTATGCAGAGTGAAACCGGGAAAAAGGTTCCGATTGAAGTGGTCCGAGACTTTTTATCAGAACAAGATGCATATTCTTTACATAAACCGGCAAGAATAAGATTTCCTAGAAATAGAGTGTTTGTCACCAGGCCTCTGAGACAGTTTCAAGCAGATCTTTGTGATATGCAGAGTTTATCCAAAGAAAACGACGGCTACAATTATTTATTAACCGTTATCGACGTATTCTCCAAAAGAGCCTACGTCAGAGTTTTAAAAAGGAAAACAGCGTCCGATGTCGTAACAGCTTTCGAGTCTGTTTTAAGGGAGAGTGGGGTTCCAAAGAGGCTTCAAACTGATGACGGTAAAGAATTTTTCAACAAATCATTCAAAGCGTTAATGGATAAAAACGGAATTGAACATTTTTCCACAGCTAGTGAAATAAAAGCCTCGGTGGTTGAGAGGTTTAATCGTACATTAAAATCAAGAATGTGGAGATATTTCACAGCAAACAACACTCTCCGTTATGTAAACGTGCTTCAGGATCTGGTCAAAAGTTACAACCACTGCTATCATTCGAGTATTAAAATGGCCCCTGTGGAAGTCATCGCTACTAACGTTTTTCAGGTGTTTCAGAATTTGTACGGGACTAATTCCAAACGCTGCACAAAACTCAAGATGGCGTTTAAGCCGGGTGATCATGTCAGAATATCGAAAGTGCGAGGGGTGTTTGACAAAAAATATGAACAGAGTTTCACGGATGAAATCTTTACAGTTACAGAAGTTATACAGCGATCTCCACCCGTCTTCAAGCTGAAAGATTTAGACGGAGAGCCCGTCCGAGGTTCTTTTTATGCTGAGGAGCTTCAAAAGGTGAAAATGTCAAAAAACAAAATGTATCAAGTGGGTGAAATATTAGACAAACGCACAGTTCGGGGGGTCAGACAGGTCTTAGTACATTGGAAAAATTGGCCGGAGAAATTCAACAGCTGGGTGAGAGCCGATGACCTGCGTGATGTATAAAGCAACGCGCTGCTCTCCGGACGAGTGACATTGCACCATGGATCGCTTAACTGAGGACCAGGGTTTTTATCTGACGCTGCCGTCCAACGCTAGCCTCAATGTTTTTAAGGATAATAGCATATCGAGTTTCCGTGTGGATTTAGCAGAACCTATTAACTTACAAGGTCAGTGGCAAGTGGCTTTGACGGAGGTTTCATACCCACATACATGGCATAATGTCCCCTCAGAAAACGCCTATTTCGAATCGCGGAAAGCAGGCCAGGAAAAAGTCCAACGTGTACAGATAGGAAACGGATACTACACTAATTTGAATCAGCTTATCACAGAGATTGAAGCCCATCTGAGAAAGATAGATTCAGATATTTATTTCAAAGTTAACCGCACTGCTAACATGCTAACTTTTCAAGCAGGTGGCCAGAACCATCTATGTTTTTACGCTCCAATCGCCTTTATGTTAGGCACGGAACCTGGAGAATGGGTCAAATTCGACCACTGGCACGCCCCTCGACCTATAGACTTTAAGGCAGGGTTCTACCATCTGTATTTCTATAGCGACGTTGTTGCCCCCCAGATGGTGGGTGACATTCACGCCCCCCTCTTGCGAACCGTCCGGGTCCAAGGTGTTTTTGGGGATGTTATAACGGAAACTTTCCATAATCCTTACTATTTACCTGTTGCTAAGAAACACATTGAAAACATACAAGTTGAAATAAAAACGGATCAGAACACCCCTGTGAAATTTACATACGGAAAGTGCATTGTGAAGCTGCATTTCAGACCCGCTGCCTCACATCGAGCGTTTAGATGAAAACAGAATATGCATATAAAAAACACTGGACTGCGGCTGGAATCATTCATAGCAGTGCTGTCAGTCGTATCAGCATCGCTTGAGCGCTATAAAACGTGAGAAGGAAAAGAAATAAAAAATCAAGAAAACATGGTTTTCCTGAGAGAGGACCCACACCGTTTCATATCCTATTACCAAAGCCAGGTTGGGGGCGCTTTACCAGGTTTCTATGGCGCTCCTGTTATGTACGGACGGGGGATTGGATCCATATTTTCAAAACTATTCCGTTTCGTATCGCCCCTAGTTAAATCCGGCTTCGCAATAGCGAAACCCCATTTGAAGAGGGCGGCCACAAACATTGCTTCAGACGTCATAGGTAAAGCAATGACCAAAATAACAGGTGTGAATAACCAGGAGGGGTCAGGGGTGATGGTTTTGTCGAGAAGGGCTAAAAAGCGACCTCCGGGGGTACGTGCTTGGCGCTCACATAAACTCGCACCGCGGAGGAAGAAGAAGCCAGTTTGCAACAGCAAGCCTAGGAGTAGGAAGTCTGCTGCGAGCAAGGATATATTTAACTGATTTAGTATTTTCATAAAAAAAAAAAAAAAAAAAAAAACAATCATGGCTCTTTTACATCAGAAATCATCAGAATGTACCCTGGCCGAACTGGATCTTTTCACGGTCCCTATGACTCAACTATCCGTGGAAGATAAGATTTACACCGAAATACTACCGGTGTCAGCTATTACAGACACGGGGCCTATTGAGTTCTTTATCCCCGGAGATGGAGAAAAATACCTGGATCTGAATGATACCTTACTTCATGTCCGTCTTAAAATTACCAACGCAGACGGGAGCAACTTGGCTAATGATGCAGCCGTCGGACTGATAAATTACCCTCTGAATACAATGTTCAGTCAATGCGACGTTATGCTGGGAGATAGGTTAATTTCACAGAGTAGCGCGACTCATCCTTACAGGGCCATCATTGAAACCTTACTCAATTACTCGGAGGATACGTTAAAGAGTCAATTTAGCGCAGGTCTATTTTACAAAGATACAGCTGGAGCAATCGATTCTATTGTTACGTCAGATGGTCCTAACTTGGGTATGAACCGCAGAGCTTCATTCACCGCTAATTCAAGGGAATTACACCTGATGGGACCGCTTCACGCTGATATATTCTTTTGCGAAAGACTCCTATTAAACTCTGTCGACATGAGAGTTAAATTGACCAGAGCTAGCGATGCATTCTGTTTGATGGGACCTCGTGATTCAACCTTCCGACTGAAAATTCTAGGGGCTTCTCTATTTGTGAAAAAAGTTTCAGTCTCCCCTGCTATACGGCTCGGGCACGCTTCAGCATTAATGAGAGGAAACGCTCTATATCCACTTTCCCGCGTGAACGTGAAAACATATTCTATCCCAGAAAATTCCAGGATATGTACACAGGAGAATCTGTTTCTGGGTACTTTACCGCGATACATAGTTTTAGCTCTGGTCGATCATGAAGCCTTCACAGGCCGGAGAAGCATGTCACCTTTCAACTTTAAACATATGGATGTAGAATATTTAGCTCTCTGCAAAGATGGCAGACAGGTGCCTGCCAAAGCGTTTCAACCTCAATTCAACAATGGTATTTCAGTGAGGGAATATTACAACATGTTCACCGCTACAGGTCGTCATTTAAAAGACCTTCCTTTAAGCATTGCTCGTGAGGAATTTAACGAAGGCTACTCCCTGTTTGTTTTTAATCTCACCCCGAGCGAGGACTCTGACGCTCTATCCCCGGTGTGTAATGGGAATTTGAGACTGGAAATGAGGTTCCGAGTTCCTTTGCCTCACACTACCACCCTCGTTGTGTACGCATGTTACGATTCAATTTTGGAAATCGACTCAAAAAGGCAGGTCTTGGTGGATTTTTATTAAAAACATGGATAACCACCAAATCGAGAATTTGATGCATCATCTCCTGGGGGATTTATTTCACGGCGTCTGGGCATCTGATCAACTCCCCCTGCTCAAGCGCACATACAAAGGACCGGCCTATTTCATCGTAAACACTCATCCTTCACACATGCCTGGAGAACACTGGCTAGCTTTGACGTTGGAAGAGAATGATCAAGCCACCTTTTTCGACTCTTATGGATTCAGTCCTGATTTTGAATTTTATCCACCAAGCATAGTGACATTTTTGAAAGATAGATCCTCTAAAATATTGTATCATAATCGTCAACTTCAAGACACTCTATCCGTCGTGTGCGGTCATCACTGTGTTTATTATCTGTGTCATAAAGCTTGTGGGCTTTCAGTGCATGACATACTGGCTACCTACCGCGATGACGTTTATGAAAATGATGTCATGGTTTATGATTTTGTGAAAAAGTATCAGAATTGTAATAAAAATAGGGCCTCGTGCTCGTTTATTCACGGAACCTGCTCTTTACAAATGTTTAAAGATTGTTACAAGTTGTAACTTGTCTAAAATAAAAACACTGTACACATGAATAATTTGAAACATTAAAGTTTTCTTTATTACAAATTTATTTCTCCAGTTTTTATTTCATACAGACTTTTAGGGTGAAAATTTCAACCATGCAGGGGTTTTGTTGACTCTCTTGCTTCGAGCACGGCCATTTTCAGGGGTGGGATGCTCAAAGTCTATTCCGGAGAATTTAGGGGACAACACAATTTTTCCTTTACGTTTCATGATGGGCTTATCTTTGTTCTTCTCCAATACACCCGCTTCTGCCATGCCTCTGTATTGGTCACGAGCCTGCGGATTGCTGACTGAGGACACAGGGATGTTTAACTCCTTCAGGGTGGCCATGAACGGGGTCCAACCTACAGGTTCCTGACTCTGTGTTTTCCTCCTAATTGGAAGGAGGAGGTTTTTCAACAAATCGACCAGATGTGAACCCCCCATCACACGGTCGCGATAAACAAATTCCCCTTTCGAAGTCCAGCTCGTACCAACTTGCGTTAACCTTTTGAGTATGTATTCAGCATTTTTGCGATCTCTGTTAGGCAGAGCTCTTAAAACCTCGATAGCGGTTTCATCCAATTCAACAGGAGACGCTGTAGAATCAGTAGATGCAGAGTCCGCCTCGTTATTTTCAGGCACAGGGTCACGTTGCATAGTTAAAGTCACTCGGGGTTCCTCAAGCTGATCTTGTTTGATCAGAGTCAGATATCTTTGAAGAAGAGCGTTGTACCTTTTAATTTTTTCATAAGAACTCAGTCCCGGTTCATTCAGTATCTCTCTCATTTTAGAATCCAAATCGTCTTCAGCGGTCTGTCTGATGGATGGGTCCGACGGGGTTAAACGTTTGAACTGATGCGGTGAAACCAGATACATCTTTTGCGCAGTCCTAAGAGACATTTTTTTCTCATCTCCTGATGAGACCTCCCACCAGCTCTCCGATTAAAGGAGCCACAACACTTAACAAGGGCAGAATGAATCCACCTGTTTGATTTTTCAGAACCAACTGCTTGCGTTTTAAGCCGGTTCTTTTATCAGCCAGCAATCTGATGATTTTTTTCTGCTTTTCCAATTTTTTATGCTGGGAATGAGATATTTTCACATTACCTTTTAAAATGTTCAAAGCTATTTCACACAAGGCTTTGAGAAAGTCGGGCGAGCAGTGAGCAAGAATGTCTTTACGCTTCTTTGCTGTGGCTTGATATAACGCCCTGAATAAGGGAATGTTCCTTCTTATGCGAGCTGACATGATAAAATTAATTTAATTTCGGTACATAGATAACCGGCCACTGACCTGGGAGCATTCCTGTTCTCAGTCTGAAACGATCTGGGCAAGTGGGAGTCAGATCCACGATTAAATATCCGTGAGGATCTCTGGTGGCGTCTTGAAAACTCTCCATGAAGAAAGTTTTCTCTGACGGGAATATTTGACGGGCTAATATATTTAGTTGCAGTTTATCTCTGGGATTCTTAAACAGCACTATATAATTAGCGTTTAAACTAATGGTTCGGCTATACTTCCCTTTATGAAAAATATTCTGGGTTAACATTATAACACTCATATTTTTATGATGTCTGTATTGAGTGAAAATTTTCACCACTTCCGGATGGTCTGAAGCCTGGAAAATCACATCGTCTAGAATAACCAAATGATTTTGATCAGGAGGAAACAGATTTTCATCATCAAAAGAATCAGGTAGTCCTTCGATGAATTTAATCTTTTTATTCATTTTTTGCAATTCAGAATACATACTTTGAAAACAGGTGTAAATCCAAACGATATTTACAGGAACAACATCCATAACATGGTTACAATTCTGCAAAACACTTTTAACAAAAAAAGATTTACCACAACCACTCGGCCCTGCTATTAGAAGTGAAAAGGGAGTTTTGAATCTAGGATCAAATTCGACCTCCTGTGTTTCACGGGACAGAGACATTTTATTTAGATTTTTTATTTTTCTCAGTTAACCTTTAATAACCAAACGGAAGAGTTGTACCGTCAGAAAAAAGCCTTCGCTTGTCATACACCACTCTGAGCTGTTTCTGAAATGAGGCATTTTGAAGCTGGAAGTTTCTTTTATGCCTTCTGATGGTGTGCTGTGGAGCTTGTAAAACATCCCCTGTAGAACCTTGCAAATAACCTTCAACCAGCTCTTTTACACTGTCAAAATTCACTCTCTCACAGCATTCACGAGTCAGAGTGATACCTTTAAACTTCATCACAACCCGTTTCTGGCTTCTGGTCTGGTAGGCGTAGCTTTTTGGACCTGCGGAAACAAATTCCTCTATCGAATCACCTGAAAGTTCATCAGTCAAGTCACCTAATAAATGTCCGAGCTCAAGGGAGGTCTGACCCGGTTTAACCACGTAGATCAGACTGTCCGTGTCAATGTACAGAACTCGTTCTTTAAGTCTTTCAAGACAGGTGTACAATTTCAGACGCGCGTGGGCAGTTGTAAAGGCTGCAAGGAAGACATTATTCACCTTGCTGGGTGGAGAGACGCATCGTTTGTTGTATTTCCACTGAACCATACACATTTCATCGTTCAGGAAGTGAAAGTAGCTTACTGTGTATTTACCAGAAAATAGAAAGTTAAAAAACTCTTCAGGCTCGCTGACAATGCTTGTCTGAGCCAGATCATTTCTCTGTGCAAATTTGCCCCAGAAACTGTTCAGACACAATTTTGCCACCTGCCTTTTAGCCGGATTCACCTCAATCTTCCGTACATCTAGCTGGATGCCTTGCTCACGTTTGTAGTCTGCCACATATTTCATACGACTTTCCTCATCCGTAGCTTCAGCGGGGAAACCTGAGGCTTCCTGTTTACCCTTCAGAAATGTGTGGATATAGGATTTAAAGATTGAACTGCTCTGTTTTTCAAAATGCCAGACCTCAGTGATTTTAGCAAGCCTATATCCCAGCTCAAGAGCCTTGTTGAATTCCACACTTACCCATACACCTGTTAGCGCTCTCTCTTGGTCAGAGTGAGTGCAAGGACCCGACTGGTAGTTCATCTCGGCGCAAGCCCGGCACAGTGTGAACACCAGTTTACCGGTAGATGTCTTGTATGGTAGAACGGGGAAAAACAGACCACGAGGTGGGTACACGGTCGCCCTGATGAAGCCGAAATAGTTATGAGGATCATCAAAATCTTTGCAAATGATTTTGGGATGGCCTAACGGATAGCTGCAGTTGGCATTCACAAATGGATACAAAGATGTGAAATCTACATAACGTACAGACTCATTCTCGCCGGCCGTGTACCTGAGCCTAAGAGCACAAGTACGACCCCCAAACAAACCATCCCTCGGGCAAAGAGGTACAGGGGCGCTGTAACAGTCCAGAAACCTTTTGAGACCAGAGTGTGACACCTTCATCAAACTCCAAGTATGTTCCCACATCATCTCCACACGTACCCCATAAACCGATTCCAACACCCTGGCTCTCTCCATGGTAGCTGCATGGAAAGTCTCAAAACAGACTCCTCTGAGCGGGCATTTCTGGTCAGCTGGAAAACAGGTGGGACAACCATGATAAAAACATCCATTGAACTCAAACGCAGTTTTTACCCCTCGAATTTCTGCAAATCCATCGAGATAATACGGCCCCACTTTCATTTCACCTCGATTAAGAGAATGTTGAATGAAAATGCCCCGTTCAGCAGCTACCCACTCTAACCACTGAATGGACGCATCCGAAAAAGTCTTGCACTGCCAACGGTAATCCACAGGGGAAGGTATGGCTAAAGTGTTAGGGACCAGGAAATTTGAAGTAAAAGCTTTAATACAGGCGGATGCTATTGTTATGGACTTTAATGGATCCACATTTGTCTCTTTAAAGAACTCTTCTCTGAATTTCACACAAGCCCTGAAAAGAATCTCCACGTCATTTTTGCAATAATAAAGAGCGTCCTTCCGAAAGTCAAACGGCTGTTTACAGGCCTCATTGTACCAGCTGGAAAAACGTTCCTGCTCGGCGGGGTTCATGTGTTCCACAGCGTAGAAACTAGGTGGAGGAACCGGACCTACGTAGTTTAAAGTCTTCTCAGAGGAGAACAAATGGGGAAAAAAACCTTTAGAGTGGTCCGAGAAGCCTAATGCTTTTGGCATCTGGCTGAGTTTCATAGTAAGAAATGATAGACTGTCTATAAATTTAAGACTGTAGTCCTGCTCGGTAAAACAGAGAACTTTACTTCCCTGCGTTATTAAATGTGGTTTTATACCCAACTGAACCATCACACTCAGAATCAAGTAAGAGTCAAATCCTCTGCTGTTGTGAGCCAGAAAAGTATAACCTCTATAACAAGGTCTGCGAAAATGGAGCAGAAGCTCCTTGACACAGTTCAACCCATAGGAATACCAAGTTTCTCCCTTCAACGTTTTAGCGCAAGCAAGATATGGAATGTGTGAACCAGACTTATCTGTAAAAGTTTCGAGATCGTAGAAAACCAATTTGTCATTGAGTTCAGCATCAGTCCGACTTGGCTGAATATAACACTGATGTCCGTTTAGCGTTACATCAGCACCGGCAGGCACTTTCTCATGACAGATCGGACATTTTATGGAACACTCGTGAGGTTTGCTCTCTTTGCCGGCTGACAAATCATATAGCCTTTTACAAACAGGACAGAATTTAGTGGTGTCACAGCTACTCACATGCTTGTTGAGTGTGGGCCTCAATCTGGGCACCTTGTGGCTATTAAAACATTGCAGATTACGACATATGCGCTTACAGTCAATGCATTGCACAGAACTGTACGGGCGCATAGTACAGTTCGGATCAAGGCAAACCGCACAGCGACCTTCGCAGTTATGTCTGTTGATGTTTTGGAAGCCGCTAAAGCAATAACTACAGATGTACTTAGAGCCTGTGAATGCTGTGAGACTTTTTATTCCATAGTAATGATTTTTGAACAGAAACAAAAAAATTGGATTTGAACGATCTGAAAAGTCAGTCTGGAAATTACGAAGCAGTGCATCCTTGCTGTCTTTATAGAAAACGACAATTTTCCTGTTGAGAATATTTTCAAATTTGTGCACATCACCGAAAGTTACTGGAGTCTGCTCGGTCAAACCTGCCATATGCTGCCAAATTGTCCCTTGGTGGACGGCTTCACTGTCTGTAAAAGCGGGATTAAAGAGATGTGCTAGACTTGTTGCAAAACAGAGTTGATTAGAAGAATTTTCAACTATATATAGATGCCGCCGTTTTTTATGGATCAGTTCACAGTCTAACGTTTTAACAACCTTACGTTTTGCACCCCCGCTTGGCGTTCTTACAACCTGAAGGACTATTTCTACGTTGTCGGTTAATTCCTCGTTAGATTGTGTTAAGTCGTCTAAAAATTCCTGAAATGCAGGCAAAATTGAATCGCCTTCGTCATCGACTTGTACGATGGTATGATGAGCAAACCCCTGCCCGCTTAACTCAAGTTGAATTATGTCGTTACGGGAGATAAGAGGTATAACAGATTCTGCCAACTCAGCCAGAACATCATAAACCTGTGTGTAAAATTCTACGGGATTAGGAATCTCGCCAGGCTGTAAAGCGGTGATGTTTAAAGAGCGTCTTATTTCTGTGACATTGTAGCGGTCGCGCTGGATGCCGGATGTAGAGGACTGCTGTGTGTGCTCAGAGCTGTTTACAGCTGACTGGCTCGTGCAGGGTTGATCCTGCAGGCCCTGCACGTCTGGCAGTTGATGCGTGCTGGTGGTGGGGTTTTGCAAAACTGTATTAGAAGAACCAGAAGGATTATGATTTAAACTACCCCCTTGCTGCTGCTGCTGCTGCTGCAGGTGGTGATGAGGAGACTGTTGGCCTGCAGGATTAGGGTTAAATGGCTGAGAGGTGGATGCGTTTAATTGATGGAGGGCTTCTTCTAGCAACGATAAACGTTCAAAATTCCAACCCTGGTCAGCGTGAACCTGTTGTCTATCCGGTGAACCATTACCTTCATGTAAATCAGCACCCTCAGACGTATCCCGAACTGGAATATTTTGAAGGTCGTTAACCATTTGCATTATTTGATTTAAAACATCTGTAACTTGCATGTCAAAGTGTAATGAATCATTTTCCGGGGAGGAGGGTTGAGAGAATGAAACGTTTAATTGTTGCAGGGCTTGTTCTAACCGAGAGGGTGAAGCATTAGGTAGATTCAGAACTCCTGACGTATCATTAACAGGAATATTTTGTAATTCGTTTACAGCTTTCAACATTTCATCTAATGCATTTCTCATTTGCTGGCTACCCATGTTTACAGGTCACAATTTTACTTGATTACACTGAGTGGAGTGTTGATGACTGGAACAGCAGTTCGAGCTGGATCTGGCAGGATCTCACAAGTTCTCCAGCCTGCATGCAGTAGAGCTGTGCTCCGTCTCCTGACGGCGGAATTTGCTCAATAACCGTTGAGGTTTCTGTGATAAAAAAAAATAAAAAAAATAAAAAAGAATATCATTAAGATTTTTAACGTAATCAGGATTGAATGGAATTAATAGATCACAAACTAACTCTATGAAAGCTTTGAAATGAAATAATACCCTGAATAATTCTTTTCACAGCACAAGCTTTGATGATTATCCGACTGATGTCTTGTTGCAGGTTCAGGACAGATGAACGGAGGCTGATCAAGCAAGGATGTCTCTGTTCACTTGCTGTACGACGCAATGCAGGCGGGCGGAACAGTTGATCCAGCTGGATCTGGCAGGATCTCACAAGTTCTCCAGCCTGCATGCAGTAGAGCTGTGCTCCGTCTCCTGACGGCGGAATTTGCTCAATAACCGTTGAGGTTTCTGTGATAAAAAAATTAAAAAAGAATATCATTAAGATTTTTAACGTAATCAGGATTGAATGCAATTAATATATCACAAACTAACTCTATGAAAGCTTTGAAATGAAATAATACCAAGAATAATTCTTTTCACAGCACGAGCTTTGGTGATTATCCGACTGATGTCTTGTTGCAGGTTCAGGACAGATGAACGGAGGCTGATCAAGCTAGGGGTGGCTCCAGCTATTGCAAACATGAGCATAAAGAATAAATTAATAAATAAATAAATAAATAAAATATGACTACAGAATAAAAATAACCCAATGAGGGCTTAGCTTACAGCTGGACTGAGGAGCTTCTGCTGTTGCTGCTGCTGCTGGTGGGGTCTGCTCTGGTATGCTTGCTCTGGAAAGTGCTCGCTGAGGGGTGAGACCCTCTAATGGCTCATTGGCTGCGTCTGCACGGGCTGCTGTTACAAACAAACAAATAAATAAATAAAATATAACTACAGAATAAAAATAACGAGGCCTTCAGGGCGAGATCCGGTCCAGATCATGGTGTTTCTCTTTAGCGATGTGAGGATGCTTTCTCTGGTAAGAAGTCCTGTCAGCGAAGTTGCACGGAGTCCCGATCGGTCTGGCTGGTTGTATTTATATACTGAGAAGGGTGTGGTTAACGTTGAAGGGGTGGTATTAGCAGTTGTGAGGGGCGGGTCTAAAAAGCTAGCGCTTTCTTGACCCCCAGAATGTCTTTCCAGTTACGACAGTCCCGAAACAGCGTTGAAATCCGGTCTGCTATTCCGATCATCTTGTCACGCCAGGCATCAAAGGGGATGGTTAGCAATGTCCTGAAGACGCCACATTCTGAATTATAATAATCCAGCATGAACATAACCGTCTGTGCTTCATCTTGAGCCTTTTTGAGACTTGCACGGAAAAACCATCGACCGCTAACCCCCGTCTTCGACTGCCAAGTAGCTGAGAAGATCCTATTTCCTGAATCATTGTCAATTTCATTCAGGTCGGTCAGCACTCGTTTGCAGCGCTTAGCGGAGGGTGAATCATTGATTCCTTCCTCAACTTGTTGACGCGCCCGCTTGCCCCGTTTAGCTGCGGGTGAGGCGTTGATTCCATCCTCGGCTTGCTGATGTGACCGCTTGCCCCGTTTAGCTGCGGGTGAGGCGTTGATTCCATCCTCGGCTTGCTGATGTGACCGCTTGCCCCGTTTAGCAGAGGGCGAATCCTTGATTCCATCCTCGGCTTCTTCTCTCACAGAGGACCCTGCAGGAATAGGTTCTTGGGGGTTTAGTCGAATGAAGCTAGTTTTTCGTCTCACCGAAGGGCCTGCTGCCGGATTTGCTTCTTCAGGGCCTAGTCTCCGAAGCATAATGAGTTTCAGAACAGCCCAATCGTTTGATGTCACCATCCCCAAGGAGTGGATAGTTTGCAACTCATCACTTTCATCATCCAGTTGATAGAGGTACATTTCCCCAGATTCATATTTGAAGACGTACCCCCATTTACCGCGGGCTCCATAGGGCTCCAGAGACCATTGTTCTTGCAGACGATGGCTCGGAGGCATCTGAGTTCTGCATAAAAACAGCGTAGCCTTGTGAGGAGTATGCTGAGCTCGCCAAAAATCGCTCTGATCATGGCAAATCGTGACGGGTGTCTCAGCGATAACGGGTTCATAGGTGCTTCTTCCGGACGCCATGTTGAAAAGTATTCACTCACTATAGACGCTGGAGAAAAGGGGTTTATATCATGAGAGAAGCGGTTGTGGGCGGGGTTGAAGGGGACTTCCGGGGTGAGGCTTCTGCCGGAAGTGTGTGTGTGTGTGTGTGTGTATGTGTGTGTGTGTGTGTGTGTGTGTGTGTGCAGGGTGGGGGGTCAGGAAGGGGGGTCTGGAGGGGTTCACATAGGGGTGAGAGGTCTCATAAAAAAGGGAGGGGGTCAGGAAGGAAGGAAGGAAGGGGGGGGGGGGGGGGGGGGGGGGGGGGTCCGGAAATCATAAATCATATTTTTTGGAAGGAGGGGGGTGACAGGTGTCATAAATCATAAGGTCATATAGAGTTCATAAGGGTCATAAATTAACTTTTGACACAAGGTGTCTACTATAGTTTTTTCACGCCGTAGCACAGAGTCAGCACTGCTGAAAGAACAGAACGACATCTTGCTCTCCCTAGGCACTAAAAAACCTGTACTGCTGGTTAAGCTGGACCTCACCTGACCCGCCTGGCTCAACAGGTAGGACTCTGGGTTCCCGTGCTGCAGTGTAGGTCATATCTAATTAAATTAACGTTCTCTGCGATGGTTGACGACGTCTCTTCCTCACCAGCGTCTCTGAATTCTGATGTGCCTCATGGTTGCATCCTTGGCCCTGCACTTTTTTCTTTATATATGACACCTATTGGCTCTGTGATAAATCAATATGCAGATGACTTACAAATTTATCTGCCTGTCTCTCCAAACTGGTGATTATTTTCAAGTGCATACATGATTGACCATGGGATCGAACACATGTCAGCTGGAGATCAGACGTGGGTTTTTAGATGCAGAAACGACACACATGAGATAAAGGCAGACTTTCAAAGGCCAGATACAGCTAGTTAAAACCACATTAAAAGTTTAAAACATATCCTTTTTGTTTTTGGCACTCACTCTTACAACATTACCAGTTGCTCTCTGCCAGGGAGGGAGCGGCAATGCACACAGGGGGGAAAGAAAGCATGCAGAAATTGGTATTAGGTATCACAACGGCTATCATGGCTCCTCCGGCTTCCTGCGGTTTAATTTTAATGCTCAAACGTTTGTGTGGATACATTGTTTCTCTCCATGGGTTGTACTGAAACGTAATTTCTCCCATAGGGGGCAATAAAAAAATCATTTCAATTCAAGGAAAAGGGAGTTTTGCGCTTTCAGTGGCTTCTGGCACAGCGTCTTCGGATAAAGAAGATTAATTGACAGTCAGGCATGGTGGTGATAGTTTGATGGACTGTGGCTCAGGAACCCTGTAATGTAAATTCTGCAAAAATGAGTGGATCAGACTTCAACTACAGTGATTTATAAGATTCATTACCTTATCAGAAAGGCTGGAAGGCCATCACAGAGCCAGGGTGCATTGGGTAGCTTTTTTTTGTTTTGTATTTATTCTGCTTATTTGTCTTGTATTAAAATTTTATCTCAGGCATCTGAGTTTAAGAAAAAAAGCAAAACAACAGAAGAAATCCTTTCATAAAGATTCACTAATGCAATAAGTCACACCATCCAAAATATAGAACCAACATGAAATCTTTTTCTGAGGCTGGATCTCTATGTTTCGTCTCAGCCGAGCTGAAGGAGGCGGTCCGGACTTGGCCTCACACCGACCCGGTCAGCTGGGCTCAGAGGACCACCGCAGTCGCTCTGCTGAATCGTCTCGATCAAAGCCTGGAGAAGGCGGTCGCCGCTCTGAAGCTCAATGACCCCAAATACTACAGAGGTGAGGAAACGCTGCAGCACCGACAACATTCCTTTTCAGACGCAATCTAACAAGTATTTAACCTCACAAGGAGTTGGCTTTTTTTTTTTTTAATAAACATAACAAAAACCTTTTTTTTCTCCATGTCAACTTGCTTTTTTTTAGGATAATCATTCTGTGAGATAATTTCTACAAGCCATTCTTCAAAATGCAAAACATTTCATCCAAATAAGTTAGATTTGTGTTAACCCACTAGCCAGAACTGAACCATTTATAGTCAGAGATATAATTTTAAAAAAAGCGTAAATTAGCTGGAATTCTGTTAAAACAGACTGAATGAGGACCAGGGTTCAAAGATAGAGAAGATATATTTAAAAAAAAAAAAAAATCTCCAATTTTCTGACAACCACAGCAACCATCAGCGTATTAAGGGTCACCAACAGTCATTGGATGCTCTCCAGATGCCAACAGCTTGTTTGGAAGACATATTCTACCGTCTCAAACGTAAAACATTTATAGAGTTTGTTAAATGCTTGACCCAAGATTGAGCTTTTCAACATCAAACACTCCAGGTGTGTCTGCTGTGAAACAAAGATTTTATGTTTTAAAAAGCCTTGTTGGCACGGCGGAGGATCTGTGATGCTGTGGACCTTGTTTCTCTTCCAAAGGTCAGGGAAATGTTATTGGAGTTCTCATCATCATGATCCCTTTGAAATACTAGAAGATTTTAAATAAAATACCCGGTATCCTCTGCCAGAGAACTGGAAACGGGTCATCGATGGGTCTCTCAGCTGTGGGACACTAGAAGCTGTCCTGTTGACAAAAGCAAGTTATTAACATCAGACCTGGGTTTTTCATTGAAAGGAATAATTTCTAATTAAATGTTCTCAAAACTAAGGTTGGAATTTCCTGCAATATTATACTAAAGCAACACACTACAAAAACGGAACTAAAAATAAGTAAAATGTTCTTAAAATTAGTGTATTTTTCCTTAATTAGAGCAGGTAAAAAAGATGATTTGCCAATGGAATAAGATTTTTGCACTTAATATAGGAACAACTTATCTCCATCATCTTATTTCAAGTGCAAAATGCCTAATTATCTTATTTTAGGGGTCAAAATACTCATTCCATTGGCAGATAATATTATTTACCTGCTCAAATTAAGGACAAATACACTACCTTTAAGAACTTTTTACTTATTTTTAGATCCGTTTTTGCAGTGCAGAAGCTTAATTTATTTATAAGGTTTTTACACATTTGCACAAGGGTAGGTAAGAAGTGCACCAGTCAACTCATTTTATTACATTTTGACGTAAACATTGAGTTTTTAAGTTATTCTCCTGAATCTGGATATCTTTAAGATGTTAGTGTGGAAAAATAAAAATGTTGATTAGGACTTTAAGACACTTACTAAAGTGACTGCCGACCCTCCTCAGGACGTTTTAGTTCCTTAGTCATCCCTACGTTGCTCAGATCAAGGTTTTTTTTTTTGTTACTGCACTCATTATTTCTGTAGCAGGTGGTAGCACTGCTGCCTTGCAGCAAGAAGGTCCTGGGTTCAAATCTTGGTGTGGGGTCCTTCTGCATGGAGTTTGCATGTTTGCTTTAGATGGACTGGTGACTTGTCCACAGTGGGTCCTGACTCTTTCACCCAATGACCGAGCAAAGCTTGTCTGACTTCAGGTGTTCCACAGGAGTCATTCCTCGGCCAACTAAAGTTTATATGGAATATTTTGACCAGTTTATCTAAAACCAACATTTTATTTGATTTTGAAAACTGTCCATTAAGGCCTAAAAAGTGTTGAGCATAAATCTCAGTCTAGATAAATTTGTAGAATCCCCTTAGACCAAAGATATCTGTAGATAGTATCAGCCTAAAATTAACTTGAATTTGATCTGTAATGTGTGACGTTTTTAGAAAATACCGGGAATAATAAGTTTCCATCTCAAGATTTTACTTTTTTCGGATGTTTGGTTTAAAAAAAAAAAAACACACTTCCATCGTCATCCCTTTCCTACGACGGAGTATTAGGGCCACACATGAAGAAAAAAAATATTTTTGCCACGACGAGATTAAACTCGACATGTCGACTTTAAAGTCGCCATGTCGACATTAAACTCGCCATTTCGAGAATAAAGTTGATATATCGTGGCGACTTTAATCTCGACATTCCAAAGTTTGGAGAAAAGAGCAACCGCACTCCACAGCTGCAGTCTCTGCCTTTTAATTAAGTGAGAAGGTAGTCTTTGCCGTGGTGCAACTGTACAATCATCACTGGAAGCGGTGGCCTACCAATAACGTAACGTCTTTCCCTAGTGATGCTTACCCGGGTTCGCAGTTCTGAATTTGAGATTCTCGAAATGTTGAGTTTAATGTCGACATGGCGACTTTAAAGTCGACATGTCGAGTTTAATCTCGTCATGGCAAAAAAAAAAAAATCCCTTCATGTGTGGCCCTAATACTCCGTCGTACTTTCCTTTTCCATTACTTTTCAATCTATTTGTTATTATTTGACCAGGTTTGTAATTAAAAAACCTACAGATCAAACCGGGTCACCACCAATAAGATTTAAAAGATAATACGGAAACGCCGTTTCTCTTAGAAGATCACGTTGTTTTCTTTTCAGAGTTTGAACCCCTGCTGACTTGGACGTTTTGGATGATTCCTCGGGAGTGGCGCTCCACAGATCCCAGTCTGGTTTATCCCTCCACCCTGACCTCCGAGTGTTATGACGAGCAGCTCAGTGACAAGTGCCTGACGCTGCTGCTGGGGACCTGGTACGACACTTTACACTCATCTGAAGGTTTATTCCAGGCTCTCTAAGTTTGTTCATCCTTCAGTTTGTAATCTGAGAAGAGATTCAGATGAATTTGAGATGTAGGTTGGAGTCAGTGTTTAAACAGCCTTGTGTTTTGTTCATGTGTTTCTGGTTGAATAGGAAGATGAACGGGACGCCCTGCATCGTCACCAAACCCTGCCGGGACACCATGACTCGTTTCGGTTGTCCACATTATTCTCTGTCCCACCAGCTCCTCTACTTTATGATTGGCCGAATGGTAAAATCTTTAAGAAAAAAAAAAAAAAACACCTATAAACGATTCATCGCTTTCACAAAACAATACGTTTAAGTCTAATTGATCATGAGAGACGTTTGTATATAACGAACGTCAGGAGACCAATAACTGAGCCCTGAGGAACTCCAGCGGGAGCAACTATGAAATATTTCCATCTTATTACAACAAACAACTTTCAGATTGTAACTGGTCTGTATTTTTCATCGCAGAGAGGCTGTAACAACTTGTTGAAAGGTGACACTCGTGCATCCCGAGCCAACATGACCGAGCAAAACTACCAAGACATCTTCTGCTCCAACATGATGAAGGCCAACCAGGACATTGTTGCAAACGGTTTAACCGAGCAAACGGTGGACATTTTCATTGAAAACAGTGAGTATCTCCCTCCACTAGGTGGCCAAGAAACGTTTAGTCCAACTAAACCTGAAAGTTAAAAGACTATAAATGGTTTTTGTAAATATCAACATTTTAAAAAAAAGTAATTGCAGCGGTATGGAGTGAATTTTGTTCCATTATTGTTGCAAGCAACACTCTGTAAATGGAAATGTGAAAAAAAAATTGCAATCCAGAAATTAAACTTCTTAAAAAAGGTTTTGAGTATAACCTTGGTGTTTTCTCAGATTAAATTTTTTCAAATTTTTATTTTTTACAGCTTTGTCTTTTTCAGATTGAATTTTACGAATTGCATTCTTTTCAAATTGTGTTTTACAGATTACTTTCCCTTCACTTCTCGCTCTTGACACAAACATTGACCAATAAAAATGTCGTTGCTAACATCCCTGCAGACCAATAGAAATGCGTCTTTGCTCCTTGCTCAAGAGGAAAGCCCCGCCCCCAGAAGTGAAGAAAACATGATCTGTAAAACCAATTTCAAAAGAATGCAATTTGTAAAACTCGATCTGAAAAAATGAAATTTGAAAAAATTTTTTTGCTTGCAACAATAATGGAACAAAATGCACTCCTTAGAAACCTTTTTATTATTTTGCCGCATGTCGCCTCTGGGGAACTTGTCAGCAGCAGATTGCCACATATAATCACACCACCGCTAGACACCGGCCAAACTAAAACCTTCACATCAAGTTGCACTAATCTTCCCTCATATATGGGAGGCCTCTCCACCTCCACTGTCAGTTTCAGCAGAGCTGGAGGAGGAAATGGCATCAGTATTTTCACACCTGATAAGTTTAACCTTTGTATGGATAATTGAGCTACTGGCAACAAAAGATGGTGCAGGTGCAGGTTTTGCTCTGTAACCCGATCACATCTATTATTCTCTCTTTGCTTGTC
Organism: Fundulus heteroclitus; assembly: GCF_011125445.2. Classification (NCBI taxonomy): domain Eukaryota; kingdom Metazoa; phylum Chordata; class Actinopteri; order Cyprinodontiformes; family Fundulidae; genus Fundulus; species Fundulus heteroclitus. The sequence goes on along the minus strand of NC_046376.1, from coordinate 7,408,826 downwards.
CAGAAGGCCTTGACTATAAAGAGAGTGGTCCTTGCTTTGCATACATAGGGTAAATGAAGGTCAGATAGGATGTCATGGCTTATTTATTGGTGCACTGAGGCGATTTCAGCACGCACCACCAAGAAAGTTTGAAAAAATTCTCTCTTTTTTTTTTTTACCAGTCCTGCTAAACAATCAGTGCTTCGCTTTCAAGCGTTTCCTCATGAACCAAGATCCATCCACGCTGTGGTGGATTCTGTTTTATATCACAGTGCATCTTTAACCGATGTGAAGGGATCGTTGCAGAGAACGCTTTGACGAAAACGTCAAATTAAAACTTTGCTCTCCTTACTTTCTCTCTGTTAACAGTCCTCATTTGCGGATTAACTGGTTTCTCTGACTTCCACAAAACCGACTGGCTGCAGCACATCCTCCGGCTGCAAGACGATGAAGTCGGCTGCTTCGGGAGGGACAGTGAGTGCTAGCTGCGACATTTTTATAGGAACATTGGGTTGCATTTAACTAAAGCTACAAGTAATATACATTTTAGTCACAGTCTGGAGGTGGAGACATATTAAATCTTGGTCCCACGGCTGTTTTAAGATGCTATAAATGTTCTCTGGATTATCGCATCAGTACGTAAAGGGATTTTAAAGAATTAGGACTATTTTTAAGTCAGAAATGAAAGGTTTATCTGCATAGAAACGCATGTTCATTAATTTTGCAACCAACAAATAATTTGTTACCCGATTATCTCCCTGGAGAGGATTGATCAGAACCACATAGTGCAGCTCTAACTTCACTTTATCTGTTATCATCGCTGCATGCACTTTGTTTAGTGGTTTTATTTTACTGTTGAGTGCGCTTTCTTCATCTATCAGCATCTGTTTGGTACATGAAGGACGTCCCTGTTTGTTTCCCCAGGGAGCTTCGTCTCACAGATTATTGGCGATGAGCTTCTGGAGCAGCTGCAGCCTCACAGGAGAGTAAAACGGAGGGAGAAGATACTTCCTGGTCAGTTTGTTTCCTTCTCTGGTTAAAGTCAACGTGTGGCTGAACCATAGCAGCAGATTACACCCAAATATTGACCACTTGTAACTTTGAAGTTATAGAAATAATTAGTTGCCATGGGAAATGACGTCAGTAAGATGAAAAGTTTGTTTTTCCGTTTTATTTTAATCCCTCCGTCCGTTAGGTCTGGGGTGCAAAACACAAAAATTAAATCTGTATAACCAAAACTTTCTGAACAACTAAAGAGCTCAAGAGAAAACAGGAGAGAAGCTTTCAGCTGCAGGGAGAGGGTTTCTCTTCTGGACTCGTTCCACCTTCACCAGATCAGGATGAGCAGCGGATGAATGGATGCTCTTTATTTCCTATATTGTTGTTGTTTTATGCAATTTCTGACATATCAGTTTGTTTTTTTCCCCCCATTGTAGCATTTTTAATTATTCGTTTTCTTCTCGTCCTGTTCAATGTTACTGTTGTATTTTCTGTTTATTCATAATTTCCCCCAGTAGGGGAATAAAGCGCCTCCCAACGAGGCCTGGGTTTGTTTCCCGGGGTCTCCTCCCAGTAGGAGGTGCCTGGCAAGCTCCTCTCAAATGAAACAGGGTAAGGGAGGATGGGCGTAGAGCACCTGCTGTTCTGCATCAAAAGGCGTCAGTCCAGGCACGTCCCACTGGGAAGGAGACCATGGGGGTCGCCTCAGAACCTGCTGCAGGGACTATATTTCCCCTTTAGGGCTGGAGACGCCTCAGGATCCCCCAGAATGAGCTGAGAGAGGTTTCTCTGGGTTTCCCTCCTGGGGCCTGAACTCAGCGCTGGAGAATTAACCCGCCGCTCTGATGTCACCTGTTTACAGATGGCTGCTCCAGTCACATGACGGCGGTGGCGGTCGGCGCTCTGGGAGGATACCTGAGCTTTCACCTGGCAGAGCAGGACATAACCAAGAGGCCGCTGTCCTGAACCGCATATTTTATGAACATATTTGTGATGGTGACTCTTTAAAGATATGCTAGGAAGTTTGTGTCTTTGTCCACATAAAATAGGGTTCATGTTAGCTAGTATATTGACATTTATTAAATATAAAACTCTGTGACAAACATTTTGTTTGTGACACAACGAATAATATATAATGTTACCAGATTTCTGCATGCTCTCATCCCCGACGCCAAGTTTGACCCGTTTTTATTCACAGTGCTTTGAATTACCGTTAAAAAAACAAAAAAAAACGTTTTTCTGCAGCCGTTTTTCGGCTGCAGAACGAGTCCAAAGGGAAAATGTTTTCGTTTTTGCTATATTTGATGTTATGTGGAGTTCAGCAGAAAACATCTTTGTGGATTTCCTGCAACTTGAAACAAATTTCAATAAAAACGTCTGAAAAAAGTGAAATGCATATTTTATTTACATTCGTTATCATAAACCTGTATATTCTTCATAAATTATATTTTTTTTGTGACACACCAACATTTATTGATCTGAATATAAAGCTACCAAACAGTCTGAAACATTCAGGCAGCAGGAAGAATGAAATAAAAAAAGTAACTTTATACATTTATCAGAATAAAGATCATTTCTGACGCTAAAAGCTGCCTGTAAAGGTCCGGTTTGCAGCCGCCACAGTTTCACTTGTTCCAGCCGATGACGTCGTAGAACAGGGCCTTGAGCTGCCGGGCCTCGTAGGTGACGGTGTTCCTGCCGATGTGGACCTGGGTCTCCTCCAGAGGCTGCTCGATGATGGCCGGCACCTCCTTCCCGTACGCTGCAGGGAGAGCAGGAGGACAGGCTGAGAAAAGTAATCACCCCCCACCACCACTCCTACAGAGGTATTTCTGATTTAGCTTTTTGTTCGTCTCACTCAAATCTGAATATCAGACAAAGACAACCTGTGAAAAAATAAAAAAAGCAGTTTTTAAATTATTTTATTTATGAATAAAAAATGAGAACCTAATGACTGGGTGTCCCTCGGCCGGAGCGAACTTCAATTTTACTTCATCCTTCATCTATTCTGCAGGAGCTAAGGTCGGAGCTTCAGGAGCAGAACTCATGTTTCCATCCAATAACCCAACTCCCAGACCATCATGGTGCCACCACCATGTTAGACTGTAGGGTTGATGTTCTGTTTCTAAAAGGCTGCTAGTTCTACTCCAGATGTAACCAGAACCACAGCTTCCCACTTTTGTCTCGTCAGTCCACAGAATATTCAGCCAGAGGTTCTTCTGGGTCAGCGGTGGTTCTGGTCTTTTAACTCCCCTATGCAGGTAATTTTTTCCCAAGCTTTTCTTTCCTGTTGAATCGTGACCTCTGACCTTGGCTGAGGCACTGAGGCGTGCAGAGCTTATGATGAAGTTCTGGGTTCTTCTGGACGAGTCGTTGATGGACAGGGTTCCCACACCTTGGTGAACGTCAAATTCAAGGACCTTTCAAGGACTTTCCAGGACCAATTTCCTCAAATTCAAGGACAACCACGTGGCGGCATTTACCTACTGTGACCGCTGAATAGGTTATCATATTTTAATACAATGCAAATTCAATAAAAGACTAAACGGCATAGAAGTTGTTGGGTCAGAAGCAATGCAAGAAAGTGGACTTAATTTATAGCCTACATCAGGGGTGTCAAACTCATTTTGGTTTAGGGGCCGCATTCAGCTTAATCTGATCTCAAGAGGGCCACACAAGTAAACTCATTGCAAGATTAAATAGAACTAATAAAAGTGGACTTGTTGATTTTTATATTAAGTTAATTTCACTTTTACACAATATATTATGAATGACCTCAGCGTTTTTAAGAAAAGTATGTGCAATTTCAACAATACTTTTACTCAGTTAAACATTTACTTGTGCATTATGCATAAGAACTGATCACAGTGATTATACAATGTTGAAAAACATTTATTTACATTTTTTGGAACTTAAAAACACTGTCCTGCATGACAAAATACATCAAACAGATAAAAATTAAGAAATTATTTGAATTTTTCCACACCTGAAGCTTAATCTGCTAATTTGTTTCAATTAAACAAAGTACATGTTTTTTTTCAATAATTGTTTTATCATTCTCTTCCTTTTATCTTGTCCACTTGTGAAAGTCAAATCTGATGAGCTCTTTGTGGCATCTTATTGCCACATTGCCAGACAGGACACTGGAATAAAATAAAATAAAATTTTTATAATGATAATGCATTTAGCCACAGGGCTGAACTAAATTGTTCGGCGGGCCGGATCCGGCCCGCGGGCCGTATGTTTGACACCCCTGGCCTACATTGATATTGATCATATTCATAGCCTACATTTATATCCACAGTACATGGCCATGCCATACTACATTACATATAAGATGTACATTAGCCTACCGTTTCATGGAGTTTTATGGAAAAAAGTGCAGCATTGAGATGTTCAGAATTATATCAATTTATTTCACTTACTTTCATCTTTGATTAAGCTAGTTTTTGATTTTGACTCTGAAAAGTTGCTAAATATAGCAACAAAGTCGCTGAGTTGGCAACACTGCGTGAATGTAACCTATTGGACGCACGTAGGCCTAAACCGTAGCCTACCAACTAACAAAGAAGAGCGAACGTACTTTTGCAAATTAAAAGTCTGCGGAATCAACATCATTTTAAAAGATCGTGTGGTAGTAAAATAATGACACATGAGTCGTCATCCGTGTGAACTTTCAACCCCACAAAAAAATTCAAGGACTTTCAAGGACAAGGTGTTTTTTTTTGGTTGTTTTCAAGAACTTTGAAGGGCCTTGAATTAATTTTTTCAGATTCACAAACTTTCAAGGATTTCAAGGACCCGTGGGAACCCTGGATGGAGTCGTTCTGGTAGCCCGGTCTCTCCTGGGAATTTTCTGCACTGTTCCACGTTTTGTCCACGTGTAGATAATTGCTCTCTGTGGTTCTCTGCAGTCCCAAAGCCTTAGAGATGGATCTATTACCCTTTCAGGACAGATGGATGTCTAAAGACTTTGTTTCTCACCGGTACCTGAGATCATTACGGGCCGTAATCGGGTTTTCAGGAGATCTAGCATACTTCATGTTGTCAGGCAGGTCCTGTTTACTGTCACTCAGAGCTAGTGCTGCTAAAGGTGGTTCTATAATCTAGACGCTGTTTGGGAGCACTTCCTCTTTGTTTAATTAATGCTTTTGGAACCTGTTGTGTGTTTTTTACACTTCATGTTGGATTTAAATAGTAATCTTTTCCTGGCACATGAAGAGCTAGAAATTAAAGACAGTGTGGATAAATAGGAAACGTTTAACGGGGCGTCATTTAAAGTACTTCAAATGGAGCAAAGCTTCTTCTGTGAAATCTGGAGTTCTCCAGTATTTGTATTAGTTTGAGGCTGTTGCGCTGAGATAAACAGGGATGCTGTAGGTGTGTTTAAAGGTCGTTGTTGGGCAGAAACGATGGCTGGTGTGTTGCTGTTGTTGCGTAAGTGCGGCTCACCCTCACAGTGCTCCAGGAACTGAACGCACTCCTGAACCACGGCGTAGCGCAGCATGACCATGTGTTTGGACATGTTCTCCAGCAGGGACAGGAAACAACGCTTGGCGTAGAACCAAGTGTCCGTTCCCAGCTAAACAAACACAAATTACCAGAAATAAAGTCATTATTTACACGTGTTTTGTAATTAAACACTTTATAAAATCAGCCAAAGTCCTTTGAACTATTTTGTGTGGAAAATAAACGTCTGTTTTCCTGTTATTAGAGGCTGGCGTGTCTCATCGGACCTCACATTCCTCCCTGCTTCCAGCGTGTGATCGTTGTGTTTTCAGCTGAAACTTAGTGGACTCAGCTGCAGCCAGAACCTGGACGGGATTAAAGATCCCAAACAGAACCGCCCAGCCTCTGACTCCTGCAGAGCTGCTCATTTAACATGGAAAACAACCGGACCTGTGGATTCTTCTAACGAGACTTTATATGTTTCAGGTCTTCGGCCTCTGCTGTACAAAAACATCTCAATCTCAAGAGCTCCGTTTTTATCTGATATTATCTAATGATATTATTTTATTTTACTTGAAATCATTTTAAATACTGACGTAAAAAAAAACAAAGAAACAAGGCAGAACTTGAATATTTGGCTGAATGGACCCAGTCCAAATTTTCTGCTTCTGAATCTGAGGAGTAAACTTTTATAGTTAAAGGCACAGAAAAGATAATAATAAATATTTAGGGTAAAGCTTGAGGAATGTTGCATTAATTGTTCAATGAATCATTTGCATCTAAACATTTTGCATTACAACTGCAACAGTTTCTTTATAAAAGCAGATTATCATCAACAAAGAAGAAGAACTGAAGCGAAGAAAAAGCAAATAGTAATTTTTGTTGTTTTGTCTCCTATGCATGTTCTTAAACTGGGAATTATGAAGCTTTGTTGGAGGAACACTTCTGCCCACTCTGGAAGCAGAGGATAAAATATATGCATCTATGCATGCATCCAGTTTGCACATGCTCACTATGACTTGTTGCTAACAGCACAGCACCAGTGAAGCACATGTTTGGGTTTCTCCACCTCCGACTCATTTGGTCCCGACTCTTTCTACTGAACTCCAAACATGAGCTGAAGACGATTATTTACGACTGGGAGAATAATTTTGGGACAATTCTCAGCCTAGGACTGAGCTAGCCCTGCTGGGGACGGTCCGGTCATGACTTTTCCTGCGCCAGCCTATCAGGAAACGGAGCTACGGAGGAAGAAAGTGAGGAACCTTCTTATTATACGGCTCCAGGCTCTTTATGACCCGAGAGACGCCGAAGTCGTAGTTCCCTTTGGCACAGTACAACGTCCTGAAAAAAAACAACCCGGAAAAGGAGTTCATTGTTCTTTAAGCTCCTGATGATCAATAATCTGCCACATGCATAAAGTCCTGCGTGATCCGACTGACCCGATGACCAAGTTGACGATGCAGAGGTGGAACACCTTTTTGTCTGGATCATCGTAGGAGATCTGCTCCTCCTCTTTCTCGATCTTCCTCATCAGCTCTTCCGCCTGAAAAACATAAAAGAGAGAAAAAAAAATCAACAAACACGAAATAATAATAAAGGAATAACATTTTAAAGGAATAAAACTGGATTAAACCTTCAGTTTTAGTTGTTAATGCAACACAGATAGATGCAGGTTAATGTATGGGAAACAATTAAAAATGAACCAAAGATCAGCTAACTTCATATCAGCGTGGTCACATCATCAGCACAGGTGAGGCTGTACCTGTCCAGCTTAAGTCCTCTTGATCAGTTTTAATCAGCAAACTGACAAAGCAGCTCAAGGATCAGAAAATCTGGGAACTCTCTAGATAAGGAGCTTCAGGAGAAACTGAGCTCAGTTCCTAAACAGCAGATGGAAAAAGAAAAGCCACCATGAGCTATATAATAAGCATAAAGCAGCTGTTTGTCACCTCTTCGTTCTGACTCGTCATGATGTAGGACACACACAGGTTGGCCAGAACCACGGCGCTCACGTTCAGGATCTAAAGACAAAAAACCCCCAAAAAAAACAAATAAAAAAAAAAAACACGTCTCCATTAACAGGTTGTTTGGAAAACATTCAACAAAATGCAGAGAAACTGTTCGACGCGATTCAGGACCATCACAAAGTGTGCATCAGAAACCTAAATATGTTGCCAAACACAGACTTTATCTGTGAACTTTAAGTTTAAAAGAACACATACTCTCATCAGTACGGCTGTGCATTAAAATCGATACAAAGATTAATATCGATGTTTTTAAAAACGATTTCTTATCGATATTCTGGCTTTCAGTGTTGATATACCTCCCAACCACTAGGGGGCGTTATCACAGCCCACCATTACTGCTCACAGTGAGGAAGAGCAGTGAGAGTAATTTGCTGAATGGCCGACAGGATTTCAGAAGGCCTTCGTTGCTAAAATCAGACGTTTAACACATTTTTGGTTTCTGTGAAGCGTTAAATGCATTGAAGCAAATTAACTTTATTTTCCTGTTTATATATCAGTGTTGAATAAATTGAACATAACTATAATATTTCACTGGTTTTGTTGATTGTTGATTGTTGTTGAATGACTTTGAGCATTAATTTGAAAGTAATAAATATCGACATTGGAGTCAAATCAAATCAAGCTGAGCGATGTATAGAGAATCGTATCGAATCGGCTCATCATACATGAAACACAGCCTTACTCATCAGTTAAAAAAACTTTAAATATCACAAGTTTGAAGCGTCAGTAACTCCTAACTGGCCTTTCCACTGGTGCTCAGGGTGGTTTCTTCAAGAAACGAGAAGCGAATCAATACATGGATGATGAATTTTGACCGTTTGCTTGATAACAAGGGACGTTTTTAGCTGGAATATGTCAGATAGACGTCTGGGCTGCAGCTGCTAACCTGACGCCGCCAGATAGATTTGCTTCGCATATCCATCTGGAAACCTTCCGTTGAAGTAATTTTGGGAAGGGGCAAAAATACTGGTTAGCTGATTGGCCTATGTTGGTGATAGACGGGCCAAATGAACCAATCAGATTCGTCGTCGTTCGTAACAGAGCGACGATGAAAACACAACCACAAGCCAAGCTACTCTTGCTGCTGCAGGTAAAGGCTCGTTAGCTCAGCAAAGAAATACTCTGTAATTCCGATAAAACTTGCTCGATAGCCACGCTAACGCTAGTTTCATCGGCTGAAGCCGCCATGTTCTTTAGACTGAACTGTCGCTCCTCGTTGCGTCACACCTCAACCCGCCTCAAAGCCAATGCTGATTGGCAGTCGTTTGGTGAACGGGTCCAAATTTTCTTTAACGGAGGGTAGCCAGACTGATCTGCGAGTGAAACCTTGAAAGCTCGCAACATCAGGATGGTCTCACGAGGCTATGCAGCTGCTGCTGATAAGGAAAAACTACCCAAAGTTGAGGGATGAGGACACAGCAGTTCGTGTCGTTGGCCAGTTGTAATGGCAACACGTCCACCAAGGCGTCCTCAGCTGTCGTTTGTGAGCATAAAGTTATCAGGTCAGGCAAAGGTTTCTCTCCCAGGAGTCTCATCAAACCGCTGGCATCTCTATAAGTGACCCTCCAGCGCTTTCAGCCTCAGGAAGTCGCTTCAGCTGAAACAACAGCTGCAGTCGGGCTCCATATCAGGGTTTTCACTCCGACTGGCTTATCTTGCTGTCTCAAACAAACATAACGTCTCTTTTCTCTACATTGAGCACACTTATATATAAACATTTCTCTTCTTTGGTCACTGAATCAGTTTAACCATCAGCACTGCAAAAATAGACCCAGAAATAAGAATTTTTTTCTTGAAATGAAACTATTTTTCCTTGATTTGAGCAAGTAAATAGGACTATTTGCCAATGGAATATGATTTTTGGCACTTAAAATAGGAACAATTCATCTCTGTCATGTTATTTCAAGTGCAGTATATCTAATTATCTTGTTTTAGGGGTAAAAATACTCATCCCATTGGCAAAAAATCTTATTTACCTGCTCAAATCAAGGGCAAATACATTTATTTCAAGAATATTTTACTTATTTTAGGTCTCTTTTTGCAGTGAGGGCCTTCATGCCCGAACACAACAGGAAGGGAAAAGGGGTAAAAATGATGAATCCTGCTAACAGTTGTTAATCTCTGACTGATGTGAACGTGTCTCACAGCTGATCTGAGGAGAACCTGAATTATTCTGTGTTAAATGTGCTTTCTCCTGGTCCAAGGTTACTGTAATCTATATGAAACTGGACCAAAGAAGCACGAGAAGCCACAGCAAACCAACAGAAGTCACACTCAGAGGCGGAAACACTGCAGAGGAGGGGAAAGCGGCTCTCGGTTTTACCGAAGGTTTGCATTTGCAGGGACACTCCTGAATGTTACACTGCTCCACCTGGACAGAAAGGCAGGCTGTCACCGGCTCGCCCCGGCTCGACAACTCGTCGGCGCGGCGCGGTTTTCCCCGGTCAACTCACGGAGTCGTAGTGCTTCCTGACGATGGGCTCGTAGAAGCTGATGGCCTCCTTGTACTTGTTCTGCATGAAGAGGACGTGAGCCACGTTCAGCTTCCAGGTGTCCTCGTCGTTGCAGAACTCCACCGACTTGCGGAAAATCTTCTCCACCATCTGGAAGTTCTCCCGGTTCCAGTAGATCTTGGCCTGGGCCATGAGGACCACGATGTATCTGAGAGGAGAACCGGAAAAGGGAAGCAGGCGGCGGTTTGATCGTCACAGACGGCAGCGGACACGCCTGCTAACGGCTTTATTAAATAAACATGAGGTTTCACGTGTGTTGGTGCTCATCACATCTCATCCATGAGCCGTTTTCCTGCTGCTGTGTTCATGTTAGACGTGGAAATGTACGCTAGTAATAAATATCTGGTTAAATCAGTGATGTAAAGGCAGTGTGAGCTTGTTGTCCTCACTTCTCCTGCAGCAGGTCGTAGTCCTGCAGCGTTTTGCTCTGGGCCTCGTCGTCTCGAGCGTGTCTGGCGTCCTGAACCTGAACGAGGACAAAGTTCAGACCAAACTCTTCTAAATAAAACAATGTTTTACTTTTTTTTTATGTTTATTTAGCATTTAGCAAACCAGGAAAAACTCATTCAGATTAAAAATGTTTTTCTTTTATAGGATGGTTAGGAGAAGATCAAGACTACGGCTCAAATCATTCATCTAATTGGGTATTTCTGTCTAGATCAGGCGTGTCCAAAGTGCGGCCCGCGGGCCTTTTGTGGCCCGTTGGATAATTTTGTGCGGCCCCCGACCGCGGTTAAAAAAAATGGTAATATAAGCAGATGGACTCTTTGTAATTTTTTAAATTAAAATGTAAATCTTTTTGAATGGAGAATGTTTGGTACTATAAGTATTTTCTTTTATTAGCCATTTTCTTTTAATTATCTTAGTGAGTAGGCCCACAAGCGTCCTCTAAACTTGGCTAAGTACAGCGAGGGTTTTCGTAGAAAGTTGCTATAATTTGTTGCTTGAAAGAGAAAAAAAAAAGTATTTCTAGAGCAACAAAGCTTAAAATATTCAACCCAAAAAGTTGTGAAACTACACCAATGAAATGTCTGAACCAGTCTTTAGGACTTATAATTTGTTCTTTTCTGGTTTTGTTCCAATAAAATTGTAAAAACTGTATTGCAGGGCAGATCAAAAGAAAACAATTCCTAATATTATTTTGCTTTTTAACAGCTGATGCGTGCTTTGAACTTGGTGAGTTTGGCCCATGGTGCAAAACGTTTGGTCACCCCTGGTCTGGACTTGAAATTTGGAGTTCAGAGACGTTCTCCGTCACATCAGACTGAGCCTCAGATGTTTTTTTTTTAAAAAGAGGAACGGAGATAAATCTGATTCTGAACTGAAAAACTGATGGAAACTGGAAGCTGAAACTGCAGTGAAAGCTGCTTCCACAAGGATGAATTTAATATAAATATACGCCACACTTGTAGATTTTTACTGTGTATAAATCTAAAATATAAGCAGCTGATTATCTGTGTAAACTCAACGTTTCTGCAGCAGATCCTAATTAAAGGGGATTTGATGGTTCGGATGGAGGGTGAGGATTCAGAAAGGAGCGGAGGAATAATGGTCAACCTGCTTTGCCTGCTTGCGAAGTTGTTCTGTCAGCTTGCTGTTCATCTCCTCAAACTTTCTAAAGGCCTGCAAGAGAATCAGAACCAGAACAAACATGATCGTAGACGTCTGCGGCGCTTTCGGGTTCGTCTGTAGCCTGAAACGGTGCCGTACCTCCTCTGGCGCTGTCTGGCAGGTCAGCAGGGCGTCCAGAAACTCATACAGGTACTGCAGCAGGAACAGGTGAGAGCAGGTTAGCGGGTTTTTTTAACGCTACAGCAGAACCACTTTCTTTCTTCTGTGGTGGAAATCATCGCTAAACCAAAGCGGAGACTCACCGGGGAGAGCAGCTTGTAGGTGAGATGAGCGTTTTCTGCCAGGACGTCGGCTGCCAGGTCGTAGTACTGTCAACAGAACCAGCAGAGAGACGTTAAGCCCCTTTTAATGAGGGGACCGCACCTCCCTGACGATGTTTTCACACCCAGAGCCTCTGACAACGAGGATAACAGCGGAACCGCGGCGGGCGGAGCAGAAAACGGACCGGATCGTTGCCATTTCATTTGGAAATCAAGGTGCCGCCGTCACCTGCTGGTTCTGGTCGTCTACCAGGACATTTTACAGCATGTCCTGCTCCCTTCTGCTGGCAAGCAGTACCGGCCCACACTGCCAGCGGTAGTGGCAGTGTGGGCCGGTACTGGTACTGACCAGAACCCCGCAGTGAATCTGAGCGACACCAGAACCGACCTGCTTTCATCGCAACCTGGGCTTCCTGAACGCCTCCATGCAGCGCTGCATAGATGCAGTAAATCACCCAACAGGAGCTCCAACAGAGTCTGGAGAGCAGATGCTGAACAGAACATGGACGCTTTTGTCAGGTCCACATTTCTGAATTAAAAATCTTATTTTTTTTTTTTTATGGTTTAATGCAATATTTTAACTTTCTGAAGAACTGAACTTTGGGTTTTCATCATCTGTAAGCCAGAATCAGCAAAGCTGGGAGTATATCTCTGTGTGGAGTGAATCTACAGGGCAGATCTAATGTGCAAGTTTTACTGTGACGATATTCTGATGTTTTTAGATAAAAAGTTAAGAAATACACCTTTTATTGTCCCACAACGGGGAAATTGGAGCATAGCAAAGAAAAAAGCACACACATAAATCTTCTAACTGTAATTATATCCCCTGAAATAAAAAAATAAACATAAAAAACACAAAAAAAAGCAGAAACCGGTGTAAACCGACAGAATAAAGTGACACATTTTGGTTTCACGCGGTCTAATAACAATGTGAGCTGGATGCCTCGGTACCTCGTGTTTGCAGTAGAGCAGCAGCAGATTTCCAAACGTGACTCGTGGGAACGACGGCTGCTGCAGGAGAAACGCCATCTTCTCAAAGCCCTCAGAGGGCTTCAGGTCCATGTTGACCAGGGCCTGGTTGTGCAGCGTGACTGGGTCCAGCTCCTGGTAAAAATAAAATTAAAATAAATAATATGCACGCATCACATTCCTTTTGTGTTGTTTGCCTTTTAGTTTCTGTGGCGGCGCTGGCTTTTTATTTGCAGTAACCAGACAGGAAATGGGGGAAGACGTGCAGCAGAGGACCAGCAGCCTCTCTCTAATTGATTTCTGCTCACTTTAACAGATTTAGTTTAATAAAATAACAACCGACTGATTAGGTTTCAGGTTTTTTTCCCTGTCTGTACCCAACGCTGCCGTTAGAGGGCAGTAACGTACCGTCATTCCTCAGTGTGGGCGGAGCCAGCAACGGTACATTTATCTTAATAGGAGCATGGCAGGAAGATGAAATGATCATTAATGCCACCATGTAAGCTTTCACTCCCACGTATCTGATCTAACATTGAGCTGCTGGAGGAAACAAGTCCAAGCAGCCTGGGATTAGAGCGGCACCGCATGAACTCAGCGATGGGTGATGCTGGTTACCTCCTCGGATCTCGGGGGCATGTCTGTCAAAGCCTCCTGAGCTGCTTTCACTGCAGGAATCCACATGAAACAACGAGAGAGAGAGAGAGAGAGAACAGAGAACGTGTCAGAGCGTTTCTTTGGCACGGTTCTGGTAACAGGATGAACTTTTTCAAAACCATCACAAACTGGGGCCCACGTGGAAACATGTTTTAGGACAGGAACCTCTTTCATAAACGAGAAAGCCACAAGTGTTCACCAATAAAAAGATTGACAGTTCGGCTGCGGGACGAAATTCGGCTTCTCAGATTACGGATCTGCGGCTTTTCTGCTTCACAACCATTTCTGAAACATGCAGACAGGAAAGGAGGCAATGAGAAGCAAACTTTAAGGTTAATCAGAGAAGCCTGTTGTGCCTGGGACCAGCGGGAGGATTGCTAAAACCTGCTTCTGTCTCCGTGTCTGAGCTCATCCCTGCAGCCTCGTCCCGCTGTCAGAGGCGTTTGATCTGAGCTCCTTCTTCTCGTCCTCTGATCACTGATCTTTAAAGCTTTGGTCTGATAATGTGTCAGGCGGCTCTTTTTCAGGACAAAAACAGACTTTAGGAGTTTTAGGAGTTCCTCGCTCTCTGAGGGAGACCTAATTTTAGACTAACACTCTGGAAAACAAGCGTTGTTCTGCAATCGGATGCTTTTCATAGTCTTTACCCGGATTATGAAAGAGAAACTTCGGCCTGATTCCTTAGAGATCAAATATCCTCCTGGTACGAGATTCTCCCAGTTTGATATCCTGGAGCACAATCATCATGATTTTTTCACGGTGTCGTGGGAATAACACCAAGAAATAGAACTAAAATGTTTCACAGTAGAGATCAATAACCAGCAGGTTAATTACTGAAATATCTAATCTCTGCTTCTGTTCATGAAATGCGTCCAAAAGGAGAATTTCCTCTATTTTCAGTCTAAAAACCACATCATCTACCATGATAAGCGTTTATTGACTTTAATTTAAAAAAAAAAAAAATCAGATCAAGATTAGAGACATACGCTGTGACGCAGACATGAGGAAAGTCTTGCTGATACTTGAAATTCTGTTGGATTCAGAACTGCACCAGTTTAACCTAGAATTATTCAGACGCCCGGCAGATTTAGACCGAAAATGATTTCCATTTAACCAAGAAACTAAAGTTTACCTCCAGTCCGAAGAAACCCGTTGGTAAATTCAACAGATTACTTTAATCCTTAATCTGCTGAGGATATGAACACTTTTGGGTTCAACTGCAGAGAATCAGCAGGTCAGACTCAACAATAACACTATTACAGGTCTAATAATGTAATATAAAGCATATTTATAATGCTGTTTTTAAAAAAAAAAAAATAGACTTAAAGAAAAATAAGTAATAATGACACCTAGTGGTTAAAATCGGAACGACACATACACGATGCCTTTCACGGACACCAGCCGTTTACTCAGCGGTCCGCTGTTGCTGTAAAACCCACAGATACAGTTTATGATGATGTATTCTGTTCTGGTTCTGGTCCGCTGCTCTTACTGGCTTCCATGTTATCAGGCTGCTGCTCTTTTGCCAAAATAAAATAAAAACGTGACTAAGACATTGTTGATGGAGAGGACTCACTGTTTATACACTGCAAAAAGGGAACTAAAAGTAAGTGCAATTTTCTTGAAATTAGTGTATTTTTCCTTGATTTGAGCAGCTAAATAAGACTATTTGCCAATGGAATGAGTATTTTAAAATAAGATAATTAGACATCCTGCACTTGAAATAAGATGATGGAGATGAACTGTTCTTATTTTAAGTGCAAAAATCTTATTCCATTGGCAAATAGTCTTATTTACCTGCTCAAATCAAAAAAAAAATCTACTAATTTCAAGAAAATTGCACTTACTTTTAGTTCCCTTTTTTGCAGTGTAGGGAATGTTATTTCCATCCCAGGTGAGAAATGAGAACGATTTGGGTTGAATTTACAGTAAATATCTTACTTATTGCTCCTTTAAGTAATAATTTAGCTGGTATTTAATTTCAGAAATACTCTTCAAGTGCTTATTGCACAGGATATTATACTTTATAGGCTATCTGCTCCAATGGGATCCTAAACAGGCGTGCCGCTCTCAGCTTATTAACTTTAATCACTTTAGTTTTACGCACCATTTCTGTGTTTTATAAGAAGAAATGTTTCTAAAAGTTGTTTGTTTTTCCTAAGCAGGGTGGAGTTAGTCTCTAGCCTTCTTTCAGCCAGCTGTGTTACGCTCATTCAGGGACTTTCTCTGGTGTCCCATTAAACACCCGTTAAACTGAGGACTGGTTTAAAGTAAAAGTTTAGCAGTTTTAAAACTTTGTAACTTTTAAAAAATCTTGGTGGGCCTTGATTTCAGCAGCCGGCCCACGATAAGCCGCGTCTCTTCTTCGCGCTGCGTGAATTCAGGACGGAGGGTCTTACCGTTCTTCATCTGATATTCAATGGCCGCTTTGAGGTTGAAGGCCTCGATCAGAGCAGACTGATGCAGGACCAGACTGTTCCCCACGCTGTGGACGTCGATGCCTTCCGTTTTCACCCCCACGTCCAGCTCTGGTGCACAAACAAAAACGCACGAGTCAGAAGAGTTTTGACATAAAAGCAAAGTAAATGCGGGCGAAAGTTTGTTCCACCTGGATGTTCCCTCATTCCTCGGTCTATGATCTCTGTGATGTACTTGACGGCCTGCGGGTAGTTCTTCAGGCTGTAGTAGGTCAGGGCGATGTTGTAGGACAACGCTGACACAGAGAACCAACATGAACGAGGATGAGATGCTGCTGAGGAGATTTAGCATCGTCATAAATAGTCTATAAATTAAAAATGTGGATTTTGGAGACCAATCAGACCTTGTGAAAGTTTAAAAGTGGAAACAGGAATGAAGTGAGGATAAAACCAGCCCTCTGTGAGCCCAGAGTTAAGGCAATAAGAGCCACATAACCAAAGGTTTGGTTCTGTGTGGGTCTGGCGGATCACCTGGGACGTATCCCAACATCTGCAGGGCCGTCATGAACTTCTTGCTGGCCTCCTCGTACTTGCCGTCCTGGTAGAGCAAACAGCCCGTGTTGTAGACGTAGTCCGGGTCCTCCGGTGGCAGCTGCTCCAGCAGCAACTGTCAACAGAAAGAGAGAGAGAGAGAGAGAGAGAGTGAAAGAGAAAGGAAATGACCGAATAAAATGGTTACGCTGGACTGATGGGATAATTATAACAACTTTTCACCTTAGCAGCAGAATAATCCTCCTCACAAAATTTGATGCATGCCTGCAGCTTCACCATCTGGGTTAAGAACAGGAGAAATCAAAACTATTTCACATGCAATTCAAACCATAAAGACTTCATTAGTTATTATACAAAAAGAGAAGAACACTGCAAAAACGGAACTAGAAATAAGTAAAATATTCTTTAAAATGAATGTATTTGTCCTTGATTTGAGCAGGTAAATAAGATGATTTGCCAATGGAATAAGATGTTTGCGCTTAAAATAGGAACAATTCATCTCCATCATCTTATTTCAAGTGCAGGATGTCCAATTATCTTATTTTAGGGGTCAAAATACTTATTCCATTGGCAAATAATGTTATTTACCTGCTCAAATCAAGGATAAATACACTAATTTTAAGAACATTTAACTTATTTTTAGATCCATTTTTGCAGTGAAAAGGCTGTGAATAAACAAAGTGAAATTATGAGATGCACCAGGAAATCAGCGGTTGATCCATACGGGCTGATTTGTCCCAAAAGTGGTATTCAGCCCCCTTTGTGCCCTCGATCCACACTTTGGTCAAGTCCGCATTGATGCCTATCTGAAGTGTATTACCCACAATGCATTGCTGCATGTGACGTTTTGAGCTACAAGGTGAAAATATTTAATCTAAAAAGACCTTAGATCATACTGCCACCTTAAATAAACGACTAATCACCAATCTTCGTTTCTTAAAACAAATATAGTGGTTACTTTCACTAATAAAATTTAAATTTCCTTTAACAGTAGCAGCCGGTTTAATTTTATTCTGTCGGCTTTGTTGAATTTATTTGATGTATTTGAACTTTAAAATGTCTGAAATAACAAAGTAATGTTTAACACTTCTATTTGTTGACTTTGTTTTATCTGAAAGCGTGTTTCTGAATAAGTCAGCAACCAGATATGTTTCCTGTCTACCATGTTGATTTTTTTTAACTCACAGCAGCTGTTGTACAATAAAGAAATAGTTATGAAAAATTTCAAATGTCTATTTTTTTTTTTTTGCTTATTTTCTGTAACAAAAAACAAAAACAATGTCACATTAATGTTCTGTCATTAATTAAAGGCACACAACATATGTTTTTGGTTATTTTATATTTATTTTGGATATATATTCAAAAATAACTCTTTTTACATTTTTAAATCTTTGGAATTTTAGGTTTTGTTAATTGTTGAGGTTGAGCAGTCACAAAATAATTTTACTGCCTGTTGTACCCTGTATGACTTCATATGTGACAAATAAATCTTGATTTGATTTGAATAAAACTATTTCAAAAGGTCCTTTGTTAATGCAGCCTGTTTAATCTGAGGTTAATGCGTGTTATAATTTAATTTGAGTCTGTTTTACCTCAGTTGTTTAATGTTATAGTGTCTTGTAGCTGTTTAAGTTTAATTATTTTGTTAATAAAAGCAGTTTCTATGTCTAGACAACATAAATACCCATTTGTGCCAGGAAGACATAAAAATAATATTCTGTATAGGGCTGGACGATACAGAAAAAAAGCAAACCGATAAAATAATAATCATATTGATCAATATAGACAATTATCAAATAATTTTGCCTTTTTTTTTTCCTATCGCACCACACGTCTATTGATCGATATATTTTGTTATTGAATTGTTCTGTATGTTCTTCCCATCTCTTCTTTTATTGCAGTTCTTAAGGAGGATCTGATCAGGCCGTTCAGAGCTTTAAAGCAAGCAGACATGAGGAACCGGCCACATGTTGTACCTTGCTGTGGCTGCTGGGGTTGTCCAGCACAAAGGAGGCTTTGGTGGCTTCAGGGTAAGCCCCAGCTTTGTACAGGGACTGGGCGTAGTACAGCTTGTACTCCTCCACCTCCGGGTGCAGCTGTGTGAGCTGCTCGTAGCACTCTGCGGCGCTGCTGAAGTCCTGGATGTGATAGTAGCAGAATCCCAGCAGAGACAGCGCCGCCCTGGACTGAGACACACAGAAACACTAAATCAGTCTGCAGAGGAGAAAAGCTCAGTTGGTTTACTTTATAGGTGCATGTAGCTGCATTTGTTCTGCAGCAAGGTATTTACTAAACATTTGTAAAATAAAAAAACAACACAATGCACACTAAATAATCCTTAATCCTAAATAACACAGGATTTAAAAAGACCTCAAGTTTTACACTGCAAAAGCAGAACTAAAAGTAAGTGAAATTTTCTTGAAATCATTGTATTTTTCCTTGATTACAGCAGGTAAATAAGACTATTTGCCAATGGAATAAGATTTTTGCACTTAAAATAGGAACAATTCATCTCTATTGTCTTATTTCAAGTGCATGGTGTCTAATTATGTTATTTTAGAGATGAATTGTTCTTGTTTTAAGTGCAAAAAGCTCATTCTAATGGCAAATAGTCTTATCTACCTGCTCAAATCAAGGAAAAATACACTAATTTCAAGACATTTTTACTTATTTTTAGTTCCCTTTTTGCAGTGTAGTTATTGGGACAGACCGGCAGAGAGAAACTCCCAGCTGTGTTATATTTGATCCAAATCAGAATAACTTCCCATCACAGTAAAAATATTACACACAGCGCCTTTTATCCTTTAAATAACATTGGCAGAGTTTGATTCTGTTCCTCTCAGCCTGATGCAGAGACACATTTAATACATGTTTTTACAACCTGCCACACTGATTAATGTAATGCTCTGCTTGCTGGCCTTCTAAAGGAGACTGTAGATACATTATAGTTATTATAAAAACACAGCTACAGAAATACTGACAAGGACAAGACAGAGAGCTCATGTCACCGCTTTGAAAGTTTCTACATTGGTCTATTTTTTTAAAAAAAACTTTTTTTTTTTTTTTTTGTCTTATCTACTTAACAGAGCCTTCAGGTCTGATGATGAAATGAAGACTAAAACTGGTGGTGACGGGTCATTCCTTCATCATGGCTCTCACCACTGGAACAGCCTTTCAATGACCTCACAGCAGCTCAATGTGTTGATGTTTTTTAATATTTTTTTAACATAAAGCAAAAAATAAAAATAAAAAATTTAGATGAAGATGGAGCATTTAATCTCCATTAAAAACCCTCATCTATGGTCATGAGACACGGATCACGCCTGAACTAGAGGCTGAAATGAGCGTCCTCTGTAGGGTGCATGGAGTCAAAATTATTAGACCAACCTACGTTTTCTTCAATTTCTTGTTCAGTTTAATGTCCGTTACAACTGAAGGTACATTTTTGCTGTCCCTCATATGCTAATGTCTATTTGCAAACTTCTTAGCTTCCCAGGTAGTGTCTGTTTGCAAATTACAAGTTTTTTTTTTTTATCATTCTAGAGTCGACTGCTTTTTTTCTTCTTCTTTTATCTTCAATGTTTCATATTTATCTGAATATTTATTTCATCTATTAATAACTGTGCAGTATTTTATTCATTTTTTATAAGTCTTTCTCATCTGCTGTACAGTTTAATTTTAAATGTAGCTCTCTGTTAATAATGTTTAATCTAGTGTGTATATCTGGTGTCGTTCTCTACGTTCTTAGTCTCAGTGAGGACGCGAGCAGCAGCGTTCTGGATCAGCTGCAGCGTTCTGATCCACTTTTTAAACAGACCTGTGAAAACACCGTTGCAGTGATCAGTTCTACTAAGTAGTTAGTAGTTAGTTTCTCCAGATCCTGCTGAGACATCAGTCCTTTAATCCTGGAAATGTTCTTCAGGTGATAGAAAGCCGACCTTGTAATTGTCTTTAGATGCTTTTGGAGGTTCAGGTCTGAGTCCATCACTACTCCCAGGTTTCAGTCCTGATCAGTGGTTCCTAGCTGAAGCAGCTGAAGCTGTGTGCTAACTTCTGATCTCTCCTCTATTAGTACGAAAATTATAACTTCAGTTTTGTTTTTATTCAGTTGAAGAAAATTTTGGCTGTAGTAACATGATACACACATAACCCCTGCTTCTGATGATCGCAGGCTGTGTAATAATTTTTTTACATGAACACAGAGATAGACTGATGACCTATTCATGGTGTACCCCAACACTCGCCTATATATATATATATATATATATATATATATATATATATATATATATATATATATATATATATATATATATATATATATATATATATATATATACATAAACACACATTTTTTTTAACTATGTTCTTTTACGAAACACCTAAATTAGCACATCAACCTCAAACATAGATGTTTCTGTCTCAAGTTTATTAACCCTCAAAAATAAACCTTTCCATTATGCATGACAACTAATTTTCTTTGGTTCTAACCTTCAATTACTTTTATATCTTGAATCCCAAGATTCTCTAAATTAGCATCAGACCTTATTCAGTCTAAACTTATACGTGTAACACACGGTCATTTACCCTCTTCTCTCAACTTTGTAATGCATTACTTGTGATTCTTCGTCAATAGATTCACTCTTCACTGAACAAAAAGAAAATAAACATGTAGAACGATTAACTGGGTTTGTAATTATTTTGCTTTCACATACCTCCCAGGTATTTGTTGGATACTACCTTAGCAGTTTCTTAGCAATCCCTGAGCCACTTACTTACCTTGCTGTGTTTCTGAAGCTGGCCGTTGAGAATGTGAATCGCTTCCACATATTGCCCGTCTTTAATCTAAAGCAGATAACATAAGCTGAGGCGTCTTTTATGATGCAATCTATCGACACATATAAAAACATGCTATTAAATTAATGAAAGAAAACATTTGGTTAGATTAGGAAGCGTCCTGAAAGCAATTGAAACAAGCTGCTAATCATCCAAAACATCAGTGCTTTAAGCTTGTAAGATGTGTAAGCCGAATTAAAGACATGATAAATAAGTTGTGTTTTCCTTTGTACTAACCAATCCATTTAGTAGACCTGTTAACGGGGTTCGGCAGGGCTCTGCGGCAGCTAATGTAGCCGTCGAGCTGAGAAACTAAATTGAATCCAAACAGAAACATTCTCACCAGTCCGTAGATGGTCGCCGTGTACTCCCCGTCTTTAATCGCTGTCATGGCGTTCAGACCGCAGCCTTTTAAAAACACGAACTGCTCTGTTTTCTGTGTAAACCACGGCGGTTTGTCATAGCTTGTATGCTAGCTTCGATGCAGCAGACGGGAAAGAACGCATAGGAGCTGTTACCTAGCAACGACGTAGACCGGAAAGAGGAGAGGTGAACGGCGTCTTCGACAACCAATCAGGTAAGAGAACGGTTTTGCGGGACCAATCCCGTTTTGCATTGCTGAGAAGCGTTCATAACGTTCAAAGAGTTTACTTACAGTTTAAGGTTACTTAATAGGTAATAAGTATAAGTATAAGTATAAGTAACTTGTCCTATGGAGGACCATACTTGTCCCAGTTCCTTCTTTATTATTATTACTGTATTTATTTTTTCTGTTTTCTTTCTTTCTTTCTTTCTTTCTTTCTTTCTTTCTTTCTTTCTATTCTTTCTTTCTTTTTTCTTTATTTTTATTTCTTTGTTATATTTTTTATTTTATTTTCCTGTCTATCATATATATATATATATATATATCATATATAATATATATATATATATATATATCTAATTCTCTATCTATCTATTATCGATCGATAGCTTCTCGCTCTAGATCTCTATCTATCTATCTATCTATCCTATCTATCGACTATCTATCTATCTATCTATCTATCTATCTCTCTCTCTATCTATATAGATACATTCTCATTCTATATATATATATAGATACATTCTCATTCTATATCTAGATAGATAGATAGATATAGCTGGGCGTGGGAGTGGACAATGATTTTAAACTTGATGCACAGATTAAATCTGTAATCAAGTCCAGTTTTTATCATTTGAGACAATTGACTAAAGATAAACCTTTTCTTTCATGGCATCATCTTGAGATTTTAATTCATGTTTTTATCGTTTACTCGTTTAGATTACTGTGATAGCCTTTATGTTGGGCTGAGCCAGTCTTTAATTAATTGACTTCAGCTGGTTCAAAACGCTGCTGCACGCTTTTTAACTGATACATAGAAACGAGAACATATCACTCCTGTTTTGGCATCTCTATATTGGCTTCCAGGTCGTTTCTGAATAGAGTTTAAAGTTCTTTTATTTGTTTTTATGTGTTTGCATTGTCTTGCCCCTCAGTATCTGGCCAACCTGATTCAAACGTATGCTCCATCGCACTCACTCAGGTCAGCAGATCAGTTACTGTTGGTCGTCCTGAAGCCAAAGAGGAAGATGAGAGGAGAGTGTTTTCAGTCGCTGCCCCCTGTGGAATAAGCTGCCTCTAAAAACCAGACAGGCCGACTCACTTGCTGTTTTTAAATGTTCACATTATTTCTCCTTGAGTTTTAACTCAGTTTGAGAAGCTGTTTTTTATTTTTTATCATATAATTTTTATTTTACTATTTTTTATCAATTTAATTAGTTTTATTTTTCTGTATATTGTTTGTTTTTATTGGTGTACAGGTCAACGGTGGTGTTTTTAATGTGCTTTATAAATAAAGTTGTATTCCATTGTTTAACAAACAGAAAAGGTCCAACTCATGCAAAATAATTTCAAAATGATGCGGCACTGAACCTGAAGTTTAATTCATGCCACAATCACGTGTTACAATGGTCCAGTCAAAGTACGGACCTAAATCAAATTGAGAATCTGTGGCAGCACTCGTTACCTCTCGCTCTCTCCATCCAATCTGACTGAGCTTAAGTTATTAAGACAAAAAAAAGGAGAAGTAGTTCAGCCTCTGATTGTTCAAAACTGGACCTGCAGCCACAATCCAAGCTAAAGGTGACTCAGATTTTTTTTGATTTTGTGGCATTGGTGACCTTTATTATTCAGTAGCTTGACAGTAAGAAGGTCAGGGAGAGAAGGGGAAGACATGAAGTAAAGACCTGGGATCAGGAATTAAACCCGGTATAGTTGTGCCAAGGATTATAGCTTCTATACATGGTGAGCCTGCTCTACCACTAAGCCATACAGCGCCCAAGTGGGTCAGCATTTCATTAAAAAAAATGGGGGGAAAAACATGCATAATGTTTGCTTCTACTACCCAATTATGGATTACCTTGTATTATTCTATCACATAAAAATCAAAACCAGGTACACAGAAGCTTGTGGTTTTAACAAGGGCTGCATCATATCAGGCGAACACAAAATGGCAATAATACTCCTGAATGTGAGTTTCAGCCGTTCCACATGTGTTCATGCTCTTTTCTTTCTCACGTCGTCCACACCTCGCTTTGTGAGCTTTACCATCTCAGCCACTAAAAATGTGCATCCAGTCTGAGCTTTGACAGCGGTGAAGGTCCTACAGGTCCAGCATGTAGCTGGAAATCAGAATTAGCTGCAAGCCACTATGAGTATAATATCCTACCACATATTGCATCCAGTCATTTGTGAATGCAGCTTTGCACACATGGATTTTGTGAAGATGTTTGTGATTCAACAGGTTGTGCAGCTCTGGTTGTAATGTGATAAAAAGGTTCAAGTTGTATGTGTATGCTTTATTCCTCTTCAGTACACAGATATAATCAGGCAGGTGAACACATGTATTAGGGCTGGGAAATATATGGAGATTCTAAGAAAATCATGACTTTTTAAAAAAGAAATATAAGATGAGACTACATCGTTTATACCGAGATGGTCTATGTTGCAGTAGGGTTATACTTTTATGTGTTCCAGTAGATTATTTTTCAGCTGTTCCTCATCTTTATCTACAGCTATTTGTTAAACAATGTGCCTGTGAGACATTTGGGATAAAGATTTGATTCAGAGACGCCTTTTTATAATTACTTTATGAAAAGAAAACATACCGAGATAAATATTGTACTTTGGCAATGAGCGTAAAAATATTGGGATAATATTTTTGCTTCATGTCACTAAGTCCTGACATTCGTGTGTAAATAATTCCTCTAAGGTACTCCTTGGTTTTCAGCCATATCTTGTCAGATCGTTGTCTTTTCTGGCTTCCTCTGGTTGTGTTGGACAAGATGTTTGGTCTTCCAGCTTCAGCAGCAGCTCTGATTCACGTTAAAGTTGTTTTTTTCTGAGCCAGTTAGCCCTTGTGAGCAGAAGTGGGTGGTAATTAGTTACATTTACTTGTTTCCCTTTACTTGAGTAACTTTTTGAACAAAATGTACTTTTAGGAGTAGTTTTACTGCATTGTACTTTTTACTTTTACTTGAGTCATTTTATTAATCAAGTGTCGCTACTCTTACTTGGGAAAAATGTCTGGCTTCTCTACCTGCTGTGAGTAACTTCATGACTAAAGAACAAACTTGTTTTAAGCATAATTGCAACAGAAAGACAATAACCTAGATTTATGTTAAAGTGAGACTTCTTATTTGAACACAAGCTTTGTTATTTAATGTTATTTTCTATCTGCTGAGAGTATTCAGCCACTTGGAGATCAGACGTACATACAGTAAACACTAGATATTGTTATTGGAAGTATTAAGTTATTAAGTGCTGTAAGTATAGCTCTCAAGTTTAACGTTTAAAAAATATTTAGAAAAGTGTTTCTTTTGCCTGAATTTATTTCACAATTATGCTATTCTTTGTATGTATTTTTTCCCTTTTTGCCTTTAAAATACCAGAATTTGAACAGAACCTTATATTTTTGTCTGTCCCATTACATAATTTTTAAATATTAAATCATCAGCTGCTATGATTAGTTACTCAGTACTTGAATAGCCTTCACACTGAATACTTTTTTGCTCTTACTTGAGTAGTTTCTTGGCTGACTACTTTTTACTTTTACTTGAAAATATGTTGAAGTATTGCTACTCTTATTTGAGTAAAATTTTGGCTACTCCACGCACCTCTGCTTGTGTGAGGTCTGTTATTTCCATTGCTCTCTGCTTAATGCAAGTCGTTCTGCCTGTATTGTCTTGTATCGTTTCTGTGTTTGGTTATTTCAGCATGAAATGCTAATCTTTCGCACAGTTTCAATCTTTCTGTCTTCATCTTATTTTCTCAAACGACAGAGAGCAAGAACAGACCGGCTGGTTAGCGCCACAAACATGATCTCACGAGTTAATCATGTAAGACCTGACTTGATCCAAAGGTTTAAAGAAAAGAAGAACACACACACACACACACACACACACACACACACACACACGGAAATATAAAACAAACCAAGGTGCTGGAGGTTTGCCTGTGACCCAAACCACACTGCTGACCACCGGGCCTCCATAATGATGGGGGAACGGGTACATGCCATGTGAGTGTGGCGGAAAGTGAGAGTTTACATTGTGGTGTGCATGTGTGTGTGTGTGTGTGTGTGTGTGCATGTGTGTATGTGTGTTTGCAAGCTGCATGGGTGTGTTTTCTTCTGCTTTTCTTTTTCCAGCTCTTTCCGCAGCTCCTGCATGCCTACCACTGACTTCTTCTGAGCGACCGGGAAGCCTCACAGTAGAGGAGCTGCAGAACAAAAGGTACAGATCAAAGATTTAAATGTTTAATTGATAGTTGACACAGAAAAACCATCAAATTGGAGGGGTGCTAATATTCAGATAGCCATTGTTTGTTTTATATAAATTTGTTTTGTTTTGTTTTGTGGTGTGGGGGGGGGGGGGGGGGTAGCATGCATTCATGTTGATTGAGACAGATGTTTGGCGAGAGTTTACAAAAAGTTGAAATTACCTCTATAGGCGTTTATATTTGAGGATTTACGGGGCCTTTTCAACACCATTAAACTACTGAACTCGTTCAAGATTTTGTCTTGTTGAAACCAAAAACCTTGACGCATATATTTTTAGGAGTTTTAAGTGACAGACCAACAAAAAGTGGTGCCTAATGGTTAAGAATAAAGGAAAGAATCTGTGTTCTTTAAAGGATATTTACAGAAAGAAATCGGAAAAGTCAGATGTGCTTTTTGTATTTGGTCCTCCTGAGTCATGTGTGTACGTCTCCATCAGCTTTCCACATCTAGAGACAACATTTCTGACCTTCTTCTGTCAGGATGGATGGAGAACATCTGTAAAAAAAACACATTTTCAGGTCTTGCCACAATTTCACAGTTAAAACTTAGGTTTGGATTTTGACTAGGCCATACGAATATAGTAAACTATTGATCTAAACCATCTCATTATAGCTCTGGCTGCATGTTCAGGGTGGTTTTCTTACTGGAAGATGAACCTCCAGCCCAGTCTCAGGTCTTCTGCAGCCTCTAACAGCTTTTCTCCAGCTTGTCACCACTTCTGCCCAACGTTTCTGTCCATGCTGAAGAAAAGCATCCCCACAGCATGATGCTGCCACCGCCATGTTTCAAAACGGGGATAGTGTGTTCTTCTTCTTACACATTTTTGCTGTATCTCCTACATATCTTTTGGCTTTCTTCTTGCCCATCGGGCAAGAAACACAGCAGATTAAGACACCTGGGACAATGCGGTCCTTGTATAAGTAAATCTAGAACTAGGTGGACATTCTGAGCTCTCCTGGGTTGTGCCCTGATCCTGTTAGTGGTGTTCATGGACCGGGTCTCAAGGCATACTTGTTGGGAGGAGGGTCATATTTTTCCTTTTTGCAGAGGATGAGGTTCTATTGGTGTCTTCAAGCAATGACTTTTCGGCGTTAACTGGAGGAATTGGTGGTTGAACGTGAAGTAGTTGAGACTCTGAGTCTTCATGGTTCTCAACTTGTGAAAGTTTCAACCTTCACCTCTCGCCATGAGAACGAGATCCTGGACATAAGCAGCTGAAACAGGCTTCCTCTTCAGGGTGGCTGTATTGCCTCGGCGATAGTGTGAGAAGCTCCGTGGAGGAAGTTCAGAGTTAATCACTACTCTTGTGCATCAAAAGGAGTCAGTGGAAGTGATTCATCGGATCCGAATGCCTCTTTAGGTCCTCACTTTAGAAGTATTCTGAGCGTGTCCCACAGGGAGACCCTTGGCACTGATCCAGAACGTGGTGGATGGACAGTATTTGCCTTTTGTCCTGGCAAATCTTTGAGAGGGAGCTGGATATCTGGTTTTCCTTCCTGGATGAGGTCCTGCTGAGACTCGATCTCAGATAAGCACAATACAACAGATAGAGGGATGACCAACTGCTGTACTGTCAATCGATTCTTCTACCAGAGCAGCTCTGCAGCTCCCCCAGAGCTACCATGAACCTTTAGGCTGCCTCTCTGATTACTCAACTTGTAAGTTCAGGTAGGTCTGCAGGTGGTCCATCCTCTTTCCTTGTTCAGGTGATGGATTGATCAGAGCTCTGATGTTCAAAGCTTGGGACGTTGTTGTAGAACCTAACCTGCTTTAAACTGGACCAGAACTTTCTTCCTGACCTGTCTGCCGAGCTCCTTGTTCTCCATGAAGCTGGTTGTTTTCTAATGATGAACCTCCGAGGCCAGAACCAGAACAGTAACTGGGTATAGGATTTTAATTAGGAACCAGATTGGAGGTTTTTAATTAGTTTTTTGTAAAACGGTTTGAAAGCTATGCGTCGGTCTTCCTCCGCTTGTCAATCATTCACCTCTTAACATTGATCTATAACACTAATAAAATACACTGAAGTTTGTGGTTATAACGTGACAATTTCAGGACATTTGAACATACTTTATTTATCAAATTGTTTGACTTTCAACAAAATTCAATAAGGTTTCAGACGGCAACGCTTCATTCATCACACCTTTGCAGTTTCGGTGGCTTGGTGCCACAGTTTGTTGGGAACGAACTGGAGTTGTCTTGCTGGGAAGTTTCATAGTTATACCCTCAAAGTAGAGGCTTTTTATCTGCTTTGCACAACAGCAATTTAAGCTACTTATCAATACTGTAAGTAAATGTGGTTAAATAACTCAGATAAACAATATGTCATACACAAATGCTGGCAGCCATTCTGAGTTATATTGGTTACATCAGGGTTCATCGCCGCCTCCAACAGGGATCAGTACCACAGAATAATGCAGAATTGTAGAACCACAGGAATAGGATTTCAATATTCTTAGCTCCATTTATTCATTAAATTGCTTTACTATAAAAAAAAACTGAACTGATGCAACAATGTTTTAAGCTTAAGGGTACAAACTTGTCTATTTAACTGTATAAAATGGAAGTAAAAGTGACAAAACCACAACACTTAAGTAATGAATGAGGACCCAAGATTAAAACCAAGACAGGTCATAAATCACAGGGGTTAGAACTGCTTCCGGTACTCACAGACAGATTGGGTCGGGCGCTCAGGTAGGCAGTCCAGGTCAGGCAGAGACATTGGTCCAGATGCAGGTCAGATCAGGTATCCAGGCAGGCAGACAGAGTCAGAACGGGGATCAGGCCGGCTCGGAAACGGAAGTCTGAAACAGGTCAGGAAACTTACAGGCAGGCAGGATGATTTATAGAGATCGCTGGATTGGTTTTACCGGGATGGCGCGACACAATCTGGCACTGATGGCTGTTCTGTAGGCTGCTTATATGGTGGTGGAACCACATGGAACCGGAGAATGCTGATTGCAGGCAGGGTGGAGCTGGGCAGGTGTGATGAGTGACGGATCAGACCATCACAGTTCTGATCAATCCTTCAGTCAATGTAGTTTGCATCGTATGTCAAAGAAACCTTCCTGGTTTCATGAAGTTGTGTCTGAGGGGACCTGGTCCGGTGGCAATCTAGCATGGGGGGGGGGGGGGCGACCACATGGGAACCTTTATTGGAGTAGGTGTGTCCTACCTGATGCTCTTGGGCCAGCTTTGTGATGGGACTGCTGATCCACTTGATGCGGGTCTGTGCTGGTGTTGTCGGTAGTAAATGGTTGTGGTCATCAGAGCACGTGATTTCCTTGATTCTGTGTGGAGGTTAAAGGGTGGACACTGGTATGGTAGCTGCAGGTCTTTGGTAGGGTCTTTCTCTTGGCTTTGGGCAGTAGGGATGCTGTGGGTGGAGGGGTAGCATGGGGCTATCCCAAGTGACTCACCCAGGTCTTGCCCCTGGTCCACCCTCTGGTTCATTTTGTATTTGATTTGGCTTTTTTATTCTGTTCTCGACCTTTTTGTCTTCAGGGGGTCTCACTCTCTGGCTTGGTTGGGGTGCTCCCCTGCCCATCTCTGGCTTCTCCTACAATTAACTACAGAAAACCTCCACCAAACACACACAACACATGCATAGGTAAGGTGGCAGGGAGGATCATACTGCACAACAGTTTTAATAAAGTAAAGAGGAAAACAGAAACAAAACTAGGAAACAGAAGATCTGACAATGACTTATTGAACTGAGAAGTAAGTATGTTTGGGAGGGTGATTACTGTAAAGCAACAAAGGTAAAGTGTCGTGTTTTGTTGGGTGTGAGGAGAAAAGTGGAGGCAGGAATGTGGAAAGAACACAATGACAGTTTTAATGATAAAACTGAAAACTTGCAGATCTGAAACAGCAACAACAGTACATGGAGCACAGACAGAGTAACGAGAGGATCCAGCCAAGAACAATGACAAACCAGGAGTTTAAATACTGAGGGAAGAGTGGAGAATGGCATGAGTTGATCAGTCAATTAGTTGATGTGAAGCAGCTTATGCAGAAGGAAAGCAGGGAGGTTATTTAACACAAATGGAGCTGAATTAACATACAAATAAATTATTAAACCAAGAGGAACAGACTAACAGTGATCTAAGATAAATAAATTCAAAAACTTACAAAGAACCAAACACAAGAATAAACTACAAAAATAAATAAAAAGGAAGGACCTAATAAGAAAACACCTTAGAGACAATAATAAACAAGATAAATGAACAGGATATGGCAGGAAGTATCTAACATAAATAAATAACAAGAAAATGATGAGAGCAAAAAGAAAACCAAAACCCAAACACGTGAGGAAACTAATTATTTGACGAGGAACAGCTGACAATGAGCAGGGAGCTGAAGCACTGCGGAGGAGGGTTTGAAACCCAAACCAAACCACATTTAAACCCTGGAGGTCATGACATTAATGACTTCTTCCTTTTCTTTCTCTGTTATTTCTGTGAATAGTGCAATCAGTGCTGTCATTTCTACCTCTGCTTTTTCTCCTCTATACTTTTGCATCATTTGTCTCTTTATTACTGACATTTACTGCCTGGATACAACATGTTGTACTTTTACATCAATAAAGAAAATTTTTGCATTAGGAGGAAGATCCATTTTTTCCCCTTTTTAAAAAGCACGTCTGTCGCTGTCACTGCACAGCAACCGGTCCCACCATCCTGTTTGGTACCAAGACACTTCTGAATAAAAGGTCCACTGACTGCAGGAAACCAGAACTGCCTCTGAATAATTGGTGAAGGCACATTTCCACAGATATGCGTCTTATATCCATACTACCTGTGGAATCTGTTTTAGAGATTCTGGGAAGGATTTCTCCTTATTATCCTTAGAAATGCCTTTACTTTTGGTCATTTCTCTGCTGCAGCTGCAGTGGGTTCACCTCAAACACACAAGCTTTATTTAACACACAGGTCTGCTTCTGTGTGTTATTGTTGGCACACAGGAGAAATACTAAGATGAAGTGAAAGTTTTTCCTCAACATGCCTCTGCAGCTCTTTTCTGAAATTTCCAATCAGTTCAGGTTTGTGTGTCAGCTCTCTGCTTGGAGTTTCGTAATGTGAGCTGACTCCAGAAGCTGAGAGTTTTTCAGCCCCGGGGCTTCTTCCTCCTTTCTAACCTCTGAAAAACCTGTGAAGTGTGTAGAACAAGGAATTAAATTCCTTTTCTTTGGATTTGTAGCCACACAGACTCCTTCAAGCGGAGTAAATCCCTGCAGACAACTGACTGAAGCGGTTCGGTGCAAAGATCAGCTTCTAACAGTTGCCTAAATAAAAAAAACAGAAAATATACTCAGGTGTGCAGCTATGGACTGATAACAACGCGAGGCACCTTGATTTGGCAAATGTTTGGATTTAATATAATTAAACTGCAGCTCAGGCTGCATTAAAATGTATCTTGCACCTGGAATGCTTTTATTAAAAAGGCTCATTTAGAAGCAAAATCAACATCAGAAAGACTTTTGATAGACTTAAACACTTTTCGTAATGCATGTACCAGCATTTGTGTATGACAAATGTAACACTTTTAAACTGAATAAACTCTGAAGATGCCCGCATGAACAACCTAAATACCTTTTAGGGCACGTGTCAAACTCAAGGGACGCAGGCCGAATCAAACTCATCAAGGCAATTTATCCGGCCCTCAAGAGCCAAAAAAGGCATATTGTGTCATAAAGTAGAGGGATATCTCCTTTTAAAGTGTATAAAGTGGCTAAAACTGTTCCTCCTTTAGCGAAAGTAGATTTTTTTTTAACTGTGTGGTAATAGCATCCTGCCAGTTTTTCCACAACACATTAAAACAACCCAGAAAACTCCAGAAAGAGGAAAAGTGATGCAGAATGATGAGAGTTTAAAGTGTAACTCAAGCCAATATTAACTTTTTTGCAGATAAACTGTATAAACTGGGCCTAAGGTGCTACGTTTATGTTACTGTGCTTTTTTTTATATTTCTATGTGAACTGAAATTAATTTAAAAGTATCATCTATACAGGTGAAATTGGCCCTTTTAATGACTTCATGATGTCAAAGAGACCCATTATAGAAATTAGTTTCACAACCCTGGTTTAGGGTAATGTTTCAGGGTCAGTTTACACAAAGATCAAGCTGTTTGGTCTCTATAGCAAGAAATCCTGTTGTATCAATTGTTAAGCATGTTAGTGAAAGCATCATCCAGGGTTAATGCTGCATAGCACAAACTGGATGGAATAAAAAAAGGAGAGCAACCACAAAGATTTTCATCTCAATTCAACAGCAAGACAGCTGATATTTGAACAGGACTGGATGTTTCTATGGGACAATTATCTGGACTGGATAAAGCAGGCTGAAGTCAAGCTCTGACCCTAACCCTGTTGAAAAGGTGTGGATGCTGCGTTTAGTGTCGGATCTGTGCCAAAAATTCAACCAGTTCAAATGAAATGTTCCAATTATCCCAAGAACAACAATCAAAGAGGGGTCAAAGAGGGGTCAAGCCTACAGAAACCCTGATTCCTGCTTCGTTGACACACCACCTTTCCCTCCAGGTGCTGGCCTCATGATGCCCTTTAAACTCAGCGTGCTGCTGCTGGTACTGGCCGTGGTCACTGCGCTGGTGACGGCCCAGAGGCGACGCCCAGCTTCCAGGACCAACGACGAATGGAACTACAGGGATGGAGGTGAGCAACCTTTAGTTGCTCTTATGGTAAAGGTTTTGACTAACCTGACAACAGCCAGCTGCATGTATCGCTCCGCCTAGCTCCACTCACATACATCTGGGACACGGCTCATTGAAAGTGATTTCCCCAACCAAATTTTTGGTCTGGCCAATCAGGACGCAGGGCGGGTGTTTCATGGATGTGACGTAGTGGAGAAGCCACCGTGAGATTCCAACAACAATGGCGGCTCGCATCGAGGAAGCAAGCGTTAGCATTGATGCTGCTATTTCTTCCGTGTTGTCCAATCTATCTGATATTGTTTCATTAAAAGAACATCAGAGAACGCCTCTGAAGGCTTTTGTTGGTGGAAACCATGTTTTCGGCCTTCTCCCGACCGGATTTGGCAAGTTTTGTTTTCCGGGGCGCGTACGCGGACGCGCCCCGGAGCGGTTAGCGCTAACCATATTGGGAGGCCTATTAGTCCTCAACGCGGTCAGCCCGGGATCGACTCCGACCCGCGGCGCTTTGCCGCCTGTCTTCCCCCCTCTTCCTGTCAGCTCACTGTCAATAAAAGGTGCCACTACAGTGTTTCCCGCAGGAATTTGCTTATGCGAGGCGGACCGACTCGCGGTGGTGGGGGGGGGGGGGGAGGACGACACGTTTTCCGCGGCCGCCTCGCCAAGATAGCGCTGCGGGAAACCCTGCACTACAGCCGCAAACACATAAAAAAAAAAAAAAAGTTTTTTTTTCCCTGCGTCGGTCTCATCAGCGTCACGGGTTAGCTTCGGTGTGACTGGTTGAAATAGCACGTCGATCAAGATGACAGACAAGTGGCTTATCCAATCATATGCAAGGAGTTTTGATAAGGCCCAGCCTTCAGTAAAGGCAATGCCTATGGCGGTGTCCCAGATGTATGTGAGTGGAGCTAGGCGGAGCGATACATGCAGCTGGCTGTTGTCAGGTTAGGTTTTGACTACCATAAGGTCTGAATGTCACAACCCATTTATTTATGCCTGACTGGGTTAAATAACCAAATAGTGATTTATAGCAGCTAAAAGAGCTTAACGAACAGCTTAATTGTGTGAAAATGTTTAAATTTCCTGCTGCAGCTGATCGGGTCAACATGCGAGGCGTGGCCAACCTGACCCAGGTTTTGGACGACTGGAGGTTCGACATCCTGACCCAGATGAAAGGTCTCCTGCAGAACGACCATCAGTCTTTGCTGCCAGAATACAGCAGGTAAGAAACAGGGGAGGGAGGGACCATAAATGGGAGTCCATGTATTTGCTTTGAGGAAAATTTCAATATTTTAAATGGAAAACAATGATGTTATGAACTAAAGGTGGTATTTCAGATGGACTATGCTATGACGTCACACCGCAGCTGTCTGCGTTGTTCTCCAGTCTCTTGCTTACATACCCGGGCCGGGACGTGGGTGTACGTGCATGTGGACAGCCGCCACTCAGGGCTCAGCCCCTCCATGCCCTAAAATGCCACCATCAGAGCAGCAATATGGCGGAGAGCACCCGGCAGATAAACATGTTCTCTTGCTAACAGCTTTTTAAAGTTATGAGTTACCTACTTTTTCACTCCCACTGACGTCTTCTCTAGGCCGCGTTTTCACGTCCAGTTTTGCTCCCTTGAAGCTGCAGAATGAAATGCCAGACGACATCTATCGAACATCTAATTTCACGGGACCGCTAAATGTAGTGCAGTTCTATGAAAATCTGTTCGCTGTAGAAATCTTTTCTACGTCGGACTTAATTTATTTCGGACAGCCCAATGCTGCTTCTAGGCTGTGCACCTCCAAAAGGTGATGGTGTTTTGCTGTCCTTTACAAATATGCACCTAGAAGGACAATGACTGAGACAGTCGAACCAGCAACCCACCTCCTGCGACATTGTCGCCCACACTATATGATGAGACTTGAACAGTTGCACTGTAAAAAGGGAACTAAAAGCAAAATTTTCTTGAAATTAATGTATTTGTCCTTGATTTTAGCAGGTAAATAAGTTTATCTGCTAATGGAATGAGTATTTTGACCCCTAAAAATACGATAATTAGATATACTACAGTTAAAATAAGGTGACTGAGATGAGTTGTTCCTACTTTAAGTGCAAAAATCTTATTCCATTGGCAGATCATTTGAACATGCAACTCAATTCAAGGACAAATAAACTCATTTCAAGAATATTCTACTTACTTTTAGCTCTTTTTTGGCAGTGTGAACATATTTGGTGCTAAATGTTCACATCAGTTTCAGCTTCAATGTGTCCAGTTCCCTGTTCCCAAAACCTAATTTCTCTCTCCATCCTTAATTTGTGATTTCCTGATTCCAACTTAGAAACCTGTCACTTCCAGGCATGTTCACGACTGTAGAGCGCTTCTGGTTGAGAGGCGAAACGTCTTCAACAAACAAAAACTCCAGCTGACTTCACTTAGGATTAAATAGAAGAAGCATAATTTAAACATTTGTAAGGCTACGTTGGCCTTGCGAAGTCCAAGGTTTTCATCCTTTTGCCTATTTTGAACATGGAGACTTAAATAAACCAAGGAGACGCTGAGAGTCGCCGCAGGAATTTGGTTTCTCCTGTGGCTGAAAGTGAAGTATTTTTATTTTTTTTCTGCAGCCAATGTCGTCATAAAGAGCTGCAAATCAAACAGCAATTTAAACGTCAAAACAGAGGCAAGCAGGAATTTTCCACGTGGAGTCCTGCTGTGTTTGAGACATCACTGTGGTGTAGAAGTTAAATACTTAAGCTCCTGGGAAACGTTTTAGACTTTAAGAGTCATTTTGCCTTTTTGTTTCCCATCACAGGCTAATAATTATAAAAGCAGATCTAAACCAAATTAAAGAAATAAAAAGATCTGTTTGCAGTTATGAGATTCAAGATTTGTTTAGTAGTCTCAGTTGGGAGAAATTAGTTCTGGACAGGCGGAAGCTGCTATCACGACAAACAGTCCACTGAATTAAAACATTAAATGTCTATTAAATAGCACAAAACTCATAAAATTTCATAAACTGCTCATTTCAACTCATCACAAGTTGCTGGAGCCTGTTCCAGCTCTCAGGGGCCCATTACAGGAATAACACGGAGACAAACATCCATAAAGTCCATAACTACTCCTATTTAATGGCAATTTAGCGCAACTGAGCAACCTAACATGCGTGTTTTGGACTTTAAGACGAGCGCGTGCCAAAGAAAACTCCAGTTTTCAGTAAGAATCAGAGGGCTCTGCCTGTGAGCCATGCCACCATCCTCCGGGAACATCTGGGAAACATTACGGCACACAAAATAAAATAAACATGTTTATCACTATATCTTTTTAAATATTTTACTAAAATTTGGTAAAACACAAAAACTTTGCTAGGTATCACAAAAAAAAAACTAAAATTTCAAGAAAAAAAATAGCTCATACATCGATTTTATGGATCAGCTTTTCAGATTATTATTATTATTCAGATTATTTTTA
The DNA here is from genome assembly GCF_011125445.2 of Fundulus heteroclitus. Classification (NCBI taxonomy): domain Eukaryota; kingdom Metazoa; phylum Chordata; class Actinopteri; order Cyprinodontiformes; family Fundulidae; genus Fundulus; species Fundulus heteroclitus. The sequence goes on along the minus strand of NC_046376.1, from coordinate 7,372,554 downwards.
TTGTTTGTAGTGTATTTAATTGCGGAAGCAGCTTTATTTAGTGTACGATGTCCAAGACAAATTTCCCTGTTGGGACAATAAAGTGTCTGTCTGTCTATTTATCATATAGATGGAAAAAACTAGGTCAGCATGTGGTATTTTGATGAGTTTAATTTTAATTTAAATTACTAATAATAGTATAATTCCACTTCTGAAGGCAGATGGTTGCACTGGATTATATTTAGGGGTACCAGGAGTAAAGAGGATGAATCCAAGTAAACGTCACATTTTTTTCATACAAATTTAAACAAATTTAAAACCACATGTGATTCTCTCTACATTCACAGCTATGTAATGCTTTAAGCTCATAACATAAAGTCATAATAAAATATAGCATTTTGAGGTTAGTGGATGAAATGGGACAAAAGGTGAAAAGGTTAAAAAAAAATCCCTGAAACCACAACAATTAATGTCTGCTGGGTTAAAAAAAATGGTTTATTACCTCAATGGCACTTTTTCACCCACTTTCCAGAACAAGACATTTCTAGTTATATCATGAAAAGTCCAAACAAGTAACATGAAGGAAAGATCAATGGATAATGTGAAGATATCCGCAATTTACCCGCAGATTTTCCTCTGTTTCAGTCGTTTGTTTAGATTTCCCTCCAGTTGAGGCTCAGCGTGACGCGTAATCAAGGTTTATGGCCTCGTCTAGACGGCTGCTAAACTAATAGGAAGCAATTTTGGCCTCAGCGGAAAATTTCTCCAAAACCAAAAAATGTTGAGCAATGAATGATTTGTGGGTAGAAATGGTTTCTATTGCTCACTGGGACCTTAGAGACATTTGTTAAAGTTTTCAGGATTGCAGTTTTTCCCCCCAGACTTTCACTCAGGGGTTTTGTTCATGTGCTCTTATACAGTTTATAAGGTTACTCCAAAAAAGTTTTTTTAACTGTACAAACATAAAGTAGGGTATATATGACATGCTCTGTGCATGAATAATCATTTTTTTTATGCAAAGATTAGGCCAGGGGGTACGTCATAATTGTATAAGTGGGGGTATCAGGGGGCCCAGACATCCTGGATCTTCTATTTGCTTCCTGAATGCAGATTGTATTATTATTGATATGATATCCTCATTCTTCTTCTTCTTATTATTATTTTTATAATAAAAAAAGACATTTAATTGTAAAGGGGAGTGGTTGTCTTTATCCCAATTCTACCCATCAGCGTAAAATAACAGTGAACCTTACAGGAGAATTGTCAGCACTTATGTAAATATTTCTATTTCTCATCACCGTCCACTGTAATCCAACCACTTAATGAAATTTTTACTTTCCTTTTCCAAGATGGCAGGATGGAAGGGTTTATTGTATCTGCAGCTTTGATCGATCCTTCCTGTCTGTGTTGGGCCTTTCACTTGTTTCCTGTATTTTGGCATGAAGGGATGAGCTCCTGACCTGCTCTCTGGGTTTTAGGATCCAGCCGCTGTCCGAGGCCCTGGACGACCTCTACAAGGAGTTCAACGCCCTCAAAGAGCGCCTGGGGGACCTGACGGAGAAGTTCACCGCCATAGAAGCCTTCATCGACGAAGTCAAGGCCAGTCGCAGCACCAACAACAACAACGGTCCGGCTCCAGCTCCGGCTCCAGGTCCGGCTTCTGGTCCGAACCAAAGGCCCGGTGGGAGGAGGGTGCTGAGAAAGAAAACCACCACCTCAACTTAAAAGCTAGAGTTATCCTGCTCGGGTGTTTTAGCTTCCTCCCAGCTTCACTATCTGCAGGTTATTCCACCGTGTTTTCATTTCCCAAGGCATTAAATGCTGTCATTTTATCAAACCTTCACCAGACTTGTGTCGTTTTCTGTCAAATCAGCCGCTAGGTTACATAAAGCTGAGCGAGATGTGGAGCTAGAAGGTCGTCTTGGTCCCACTTTCCCCTGAAACCCTTCCCAAAGTGTCCTTAGGTCAGGACGCTAAGCTGTACATCTTGAGTCCTGGCTGACAAAACCATCTTAGGGTCACTTCTTCCAAATCCTTGTTCCATTTAAAAAAAAAAAAGAAAGCCTTTGATCATCCACTGTGTAACAGTTTCTGGGTAGCTTGACCATCAATTGTCTGAAAACGGGAGGCGGCACAGCGCTTCCTGCAGGAAGCTCACCTTAATCGTGAAATCTCATCCTGAAGGCTGCAGTTTGGGTAATTTCTCATAGAGGGTTAAAAAATAAGATAAAAAAAGATCCTCCAAATGTGCATTGCTTTTCTTTCAGAAGCCTTGCATTGAATTAATCAAACAATAAATCAATTAAGTGAATCTGTTCCACTCAGTGTCGAGCTAAAGGGTCGCAAGAGTGGTTAGAGCTCTTGAAGCCTCTTCAGAAACCCTTTACCTGATATTTAAGACTCACACTGACGCTTTAACACTGAAAGATGAATAATTTAACTTCCCTGTAAGACCGCCTGCAGCTCACTTTGAGTCCTGCTGTTGTAGCAACCTCCTTGGCCAAGTTAAAGGCCCAAAAGCAGCCGACCAAGTATCTCAGAAGCAGTGATTTTCCTTTCCATCGTCTTACCCGACATGCATTTTCCCCCCTAGAAGCTAATGCTAGCTAACAACTACAAAAGTAGAGTATAAAGGTGCTTCTAAAGGCTGCCAGGGCTTCGTTTTAGCAGCAAAAAGGCCACTTTGGTCTGAAGCCAAATACCCTGACAGTGTGCGATGCCTTGGGAGTGATTACAAAGTACAACTTCTTCCTCTTCGGCTGTTTCTCAACTCCACTGTTTTCCAGAAGCCTGCTCTCGTTCTCATTTATTATTAACAAAGCAGAAATTAAACCGGAGGAACAGCTGAAGAGCCCAGTTTGCCACAAGCTTTAAAAAGCTGTCAGCTCAGCTTCTGTTCCAGGGATCGTTGTAGCCAGTTCCTGTAAAGTCTTTCAATTTTTTATTAAACAACACGAACAACATGTTTCCCGTTTTTACTGTGTACTAATTAATGCAACCAGAGGACACAAAAACCACAAATACTGCATGTTCCAACTTTATACGGTGAAATTAGCACGTAACACGACTGCTGGGAGGTGTTTTCTGCTTTTGTTGTGTATTAAATAACAGAAAAAAAAGCTTTCTTTGCTTAAGATTTGCTCAGTATGACCTGAAACTGAATCAAAGGCAGCGAGATGAGGGAGGAATCATAAATAGTGATGCTGTGCATACTAAAATCTACAGAGAAAGCAAGTTGAGGTTCATCTGTGAACTAAGAATAAGAGGGGATGAGTACTTATGCAAAACATGAAACACTACAAACTCTTTCCGGTTTTCATGCTTGTGAAACGTTGTTGCTCAGCATCTTGTCTCTGCTCTGCATTATGACCAAATAAACTCGTTTGTTGCATCCATTCGTAAGTTCAGTGGCTTCTTGGAAAAGTTGTCTTTGATCAGAGAAGTGAAGAACTGCACTGGGCTAATGATGCTCGTGCGTTTGGAACGTAAAATACCGATAAAGCCCAGCCCAGAGGAAAACTTTGATCCTGGCTCCATCAAAGGAACGTGGCTGAGACGTCAGAGGAATAACGAATCGGTTCGCGTGAGACGTTCCGGACTTGGAGAGTGGACCAGGACCAGGAGTTATGATCTGTGGAAATGCAATGCTTGATGGGGCAAAAATGAAAATCTACCACAGGATAGTTGGCGGGGGTTCATGTGGTATTTTTTGGAGACACATCCTGTGGTGTGAAGGAGCTAAACCTGGAAGTTTTAGGCAAACATGAATCATCGTTACATCCCAGCTGTGAAGTACGGAGGTGGCGACATCATGCTGTGGGAGTTTTTCACTGCAGGAGGGAGCGCAAAAAGTGACACCAGGAAAGAAAGTTGTGCAGAAATATTTAAGGAACATCTCAAGAAATCACCGGGACGTTAAACGCATGGAAGAATTTGTAATGAGGATGAGTAGTGGATTATGATTTTTTATTTTTTTTATTTATCCTTTATTTAACCAGGTTATACCCATTGAGATTAAAAATCTCTTTTGCAAGGGAGACCTGGCCAAGATAGGCATCAAAATTACATCACATCATTACATACATACAAAGACACACACAAGAAAAGCCAAATATGCACTTACAATAAAAATCTCATTTAAAACATTGACATGTGAGGGAGTCCAACTCAAAGCAAATGATTAATGGCTGACGTCTCAGGCAGGCAGGGATGAGCAAGAGACGCAGAAGATGCAGGAAGTGACAGAGCAGAACAGGCGGTGTGGACGGGGGAACCACCAGAACGGGCAGAGCGAGCGGCTGGAACTCATGGAGAAACAGACACGCAGACACAGGAGACCTTTAACAGAAGAGTCCAGCTGGCTGAGCACAAAGGAACTGGTAGAGGCAGGGCACATGGAGACGAGACGCTCTGCCAGGGAAGAGTTGGCTGAGGCAGGTATAAGTAGGCAGGTGAACAGGTGAGCAGAGTTGACAGTAATTACTGATCTGGGCTGATTGAGCTGATTGGATAGTGGCTGAGGGGTGACAGGCTGATAAGAAAAGTCCAGAAAAGTCCAGAGCAAAACAACCAAAAACCTGAATCATGACAGAATTGGTCTTCAGAATGGACAAAGGTGCTCAACACACTGAATTAGTTCCAAAATGGGTGCAACGACAACAAAGTCAAGATTTGGAGCGGCCATCAAAGAGTCCTGATTGCTCCAGCAGACTGAGAGAAGCTTGTGGGAGAAAAAACACAAAATGTTTGACTAAGTCCTGCAGTTTAAAAGGCAATTCAACCAAATATTAAAGAAACGCACAAATACTGTCTTAATTATCTTAATTATTAATTCAGCCGTTTGGCAAATAGAAATAATCCTGGAAAAACTATCTGACCTAAAACAGGAAAAGCTCGATTTGATTTAACGGCTGACAGGGAGGAGAAAAAAAAAATTATTGTGACTTTTTATACAGTTTATGTAAATGTCTGGTTTCCATCCATCCGTCCGTCCGTCCATCCATCCATCCATCCATCCATCCATCCATCCATCCATCCGTCCGTCCGTCTGTCCGTCCATCCATCCATCCATCCATCCATCCATCCGTCCGTCCGTCCATCCGTCCATCCATCCATCCATCCATCCATCCATCCATCCATCCATCCATCCATCCATCCTTCCGTCCATCCATCCATCCATCCATCCATCCATCCATCCATCCATCCATCCATCCATCCATCCATTCATCCATCCGTACTTCCGTCCATTCATCCATCCATCCATCCGTCCGTCCATCCATCCATCCATCCATCCATCCATCCATGCATCCATCCATCCATATATGCATCCATCTATCTATCCATCTATCTATCCATCCATCCATCCATCCATCCATCCATCCATCCATCCATCCGTCCATCCATCCATCCATCCGTACTTCCGTCCATCCATCCATCCATCCATCCATCTACCATCCATCCGTCTGTCCATCTGTCCGTCCATCCATCCATCCATCCGTCCATCCATCCATCCATCCGTACTTCCGTCCATCCATCCATCCATCTATCCATCCATCCATCCATCCATCCATCTACCATCCATCCGTCTGTCCATCTGTCCGTCCATCCATCCATGCATCCATCCATCCATCCATCCATCCATCCATCCATGCAAGCATGCATCCATCCATCCATCCATCCATCCATCCATCCATCCATCCATCCATCCAGATGAGAAGTTCAGGATGGGAACTCCAGACATTTTTCTCCCCACCGGGACACTTCAGCTCATTCTGGGGGTTTCTGAGCCGTTCCCCCTGAGTCTGACCTGGAGGAACATAAATAATTTCTAATGCGTTGATCAGAACCAGTACATTCTTTACTGGGGGCAGTGTTTTAAAACATTGGTCCACACTGGAAAATAAAAAGCCCAAAGTGGTTTCTGTGGAGCTTCTTCTTCATGTTTGAGACGAGTCCAACCTGCCGACCAGCCCCCCCCCCCCCCCCCCCCCCTCTCTGACAGCTGGCTGAGAGCAGCTGTCGCCTGGAGAAAAAATAAAAACCCTCTCTCCTCATTTTCACGGTGTGATTCACCATCACACGGCGCTATTGGTTCGCCTCACTCGGTTCATGAAAGGACTCCACGGCTGCAGCTTCTCAGCTTTTGGACTCGGTGTCAACGGGGCGCTCAGATCAATACCAAATTTCATGCTTTTTGGTGTCATTGTCACACTGAACTAGTGGAGAAGCTCTCTGCCTCGTGTTTCTTTCCCTGCAGAAATCCACAAGAAGAAACGGGGCCTTTATGGCAGTCAGCTGAAATGAATTAGCAAACAATGTTTTGCCAAGTAAAAAAAAAAAAAAACCTGTCTGTGCTTGTTTTGGGTCCGTTGGGTTTCACTTAGGCTTTTTTTTTCAGTAATTATTCTTTGCCTCAGTACAGCTGCCTTAGTAATTATTTTGTGGAGTCATGATTCTTCCATTTAAAGCTATTAAGCAGGTAAATAAGAGGTAGAACATAGATAATCATCATTTAATTGTCCTCCACCTCTTCAAGAGGAACAGAGGTAAAGGCTCCATGAACCAAACATGGAGATCCGTCTCCTGATAGACGCTCTTTAGATCCTCCCGGGGGATACGGAGGTTTTTCCTGGTCAGAAGGGATATGTGGTCCCTCCAAAGAAGTTTAGATCTACCTTGGGGTCTCCTGACTTTAGGACATGACCCGAAAACCTCCACAAGGAGGCATCCTGATCCCATGAATCACCTCTGCTGACTCGGTTCAATCCACCTTCACCTTTTCACCTCTAAGGTAGTAAAATCCTGGATCTTCTTCTTGCTTTGGTCATGATCCATATTTAAGGACCGTAGGTGAGGGTAGGGCCTGCAAATCCTGAGTTTTATGTTTACAACACATCACAGCAGACCATGGCAACACCCTCAGCCTGCAAATGAAGACCCGATCCCGTCTCTCAAAGTTTTCAGATGATAATTAGTTCAGACAAGAAACATTTTCAACAATCAGAGAAAAATTTGGGGATCTCTTTGCTAAAGTTTTTCCTTTGTATTTCATGGGGAAATTACCTAATAATGTAATTAAATCTGAGTATATACAGTCATATTCGGTAAATTAGGATGTGTGTTCTGATGTGGCTCATTTGTTGGATTAAAGATTCTTCTTTAAAATAACAACCTGTAAGCAAGTATTAAACATATTATGCATTAAGCCCAGATTTGTAATCTTAAATGCGATGTTTACATTATATGTGAGCAAAAACCATTGTTATTAACATAAATAAGGGCTTTAAAACATAATTCTGTGAGTAATTCATCTTTAAAGACCTCAGAACCCAGCAGACGGGTCAGGGAGAAAGTTCTGGTCCAGTTTAAAGCCGGGTCAGGTTCTACAGCAACATCCCAGAGCTCTGATCAATCCATCATCTGGACCACCTGCAGACCTACCAGGACATGGACGTCCACCTGGACGAGGAGGGCATTAATCAGAGAAGCAGGAGGACCCTGGTGGCTCTGGAGGAGCTGCAGAGATCCGCAGCTCAGTTGGCAGCAACTCTCAAAACGACAAATGTTATGTGTGCATTCCATAAATCTGGCTTTTATGCAAGAGTGGTGAGAATAAAGCTGCTGTTGAAAGAAAGAATAGCCACAAGAAGTAATGCCATGTAGTAGACACAGCAGATATTGTTCACTAACAGTCAAAAGTTTGGACTTATCTTTGTCAATCAGTGGCGTCTTCTTATTTTTATGACTTTCTTCTTTCTAGATACATAGTGAAAACTATGACTCAAAAGTATACAGAGTTGTTTATCAAACTCAAAATTGTGAAATAACTCCAAAGATCTTGTGCTTTGGTCACTCCTGACCTTCTCTCTATGATGTTCACATGGTTAGAAAAATGTTTTTCTGACCGTCTTGAAGGTGTTTCAAGAGGTAGTAATGAAAATAAAGACAAACCTTTGAATGAGAAATGGATCCAAACATTTGATTAGTAGTGTATGTGACAGAAGGACCGGTCAGAGCAGGCTAAAATTTAAATTTCTGGTCTCTATCCAAAATACTATTTGTGGTGGAAAGGTAACAAACAGATCCCCACTGTGAAACACAGTGGTGGCAGCATCATGCTGAGGGGATGTTTTTCTAATCCAGGGACATGGAAACTGGTCAGAGGTGATGGGAAGATGGGTGTCACAAAATGCAGGACCATCTTGGAAGAAAACCTGTTAGAAGCTGCAGGAGACCTGAGACTGGGGTGGAGGTTCACCTTCCAGCAGGACGACCTTCCTGAACATGCAGCCAGAGATAGATGGGATGGTTTTTATTTATTTTATTTTATTTAACCAGAAAAAGTCTCATTGTGATTTAAAAAAAAATCTCTTTTACAGGAGCTTCCTGGCCAAAACAGGTGGCGAGGTTACATGTCAGTTACAAATATTCATCCACACATACAAACTAAACAATTGCAGACCAGTGAGAGTTTCGAACGTCTGAAGCAACAGATTTTACTACATAATTAAATATAACCTGTTAAAACAACTACATGTTAATGTGACAGCATCTCTGTCATTTAAAAGTCTTTTAAAAAGACTCCAAGGAGACCAGCTCCCTCAGTTTTAAGTCATTTTGTACAAGGCTCAGATCGGACGTTTGGAACTGACAATAAAAATAGGTCGGCAGAACGAAGATGGCGGACACGTCAAGGTCAAGGCCCATTTTCAGATTTTAGTAACAGCCCACCGGCAAGTTACACAGTATTCACAGACACACACAACCCATACTGCGATGCAGGTTAACATATTCTTGCAGCACTTCCAGCGTACCCAAGTAATGCCAAACTGAGTCGCCCTCACTGTGCTTGAAAGCGAACATCTGATGAACTGAACGTGCTGTGCCAAAACAATCCATGCCAAAGACAACGCCTCAACACGGCCTCGGTGATGGATATCAACAAAAAAGCATCCAGAAGCTGTGTCACTGATGTACATCTCCAAGGTTTTCCTGGAGCTCAGAAGATAACCCCAAACGATAATTAAATTGTTGCCAAGCAAAGAGGCTGAGCATCCTCCAGAGACAAAATGGCATAAAGAGCAGAGAAAATTAGATGTTGTAATATATTCAGCTTTTGTGTTTGAAAACCAGAGCAAAAATGCATTTTTTCTCTGGTTTATGTTTATGATTAATAAAGAGCGTTTTCACTTCATAATAAACACTCCTACCAGGACCTAATCTGTGTTTTAGGTGTTTGTCTCTTCTGCGACAATGTTCAACACCCCTGGTTTAGATAACAGTGCAATCATCCAGTGGAATGGCCTAGTCAAAGTCCAGAACTAAATCCAATTACAGAGTAAGTGTCAAGACTTGAAAACTGATTTTAATAGACAACCTAACTGAGACTGAGCTGTTTTACATCAAGAAGAGGCAAAAGTTTCAGTCTGTAGCTGTGTGACAGTGGTAGAGACAAACCCCCCAAATGTTTGCAGCTGCCATTGCAGAGAAAGGCGAATCTACAAAGCACTGAAGCAGGGGGCTGAATACAAATGGATGCTACACTATGTAGACATCTAGTTGTAAAAAAAACCCTATATGTGCTTTCTCTGCTTCATACTTCATAATTCAAGATTGCTTTGTGTTGGTATATTACATGAAATCCCAACTAAATCACATTGAAATCTGGGATTTCAACGTGACAAAATGCGAAACGCGTGAAGGTAGGATTGTATGTGAAGGAGATGCGATGTGAAATGCAGGATTTCATCACCTGGCTGGAAAACAGGGTGTGCTTTTTTTGTCTGCAAATGGAAACATTGCTTCATTTTTCCCGGTGTTTTTTTTCCATATAGCAGACAGGAAGTCGATACAGTTTAAACGACTTCAGAGGTTAAAAAAAAATGCACATAAACATTGGGAGGAAACATTGACTGAAACCGACATATTAAATCTGAGCTTGATTTGTCAGCCCTTTGCACAGCACGATTTAATCTTTGACACTGTTTGCATTTTTTCTCCGAGAGCCGTCCTCTATTAAATTAGCTGAGATCCTGTCTGCGGCTTTCTTTATGGCGTCTCTCGAGGCTCTCCTCCGTGTCAGTACCTCGTCCGGTAATCCTTCTGTGAGAGGCGAAGTGACAGAGTCCAGCCCTTCGACGATGCTGCGGCTGCAAAGTGACATTTAAATGAGATGGGAAATCTGCAAAACCTCTCTGGGGGGAAGTCATAACAAACGTGTTCCGCCTTCAGCTTTTAAATATTTGGCAATGAAAAAGTTTTACCAATTATTTCTACACATACAATCAGCAAATAAGATCCAGATCACGGTGGGGGCAATTCTGACTTACTCTTAAACGTTCTTAAATTTCACCTACAGAAGAAAACTCTGATTGAAGGAAGAAATCACAACATAGCTTCACCATCAGGTACATCTGCAGTAAGTTATCATAACCTGCCCTTATTATTATAAAGTTTATTCAAAGACCTGTGATATGTGAGGGATTTTTAAGTGTTTTTCTGTGGGCGTATTTTAAGCTGAGTGTAATACCACTGGGAGAGCTGCTCCAATAATAACTCCACACAGCCTATTTCTAATTAGACTCGCTTTAACTTTTAGGAAATGGTTTCCCAATTTAGACAAACAATAACAGCTCCATGACACTTCTGGAAATTAACCTCTGGGTTCAAGGAAAGTGGGGGCTTTAGCAAATATGGGTTTTAAGAAATCTAACTTCTGCTAAAAATAAAAGCCACTGAAATGATGAGGCAAAATTTAAGAATTTAGACTAATCATTAAAAACAGGCACCAGTTTAATTTCCATGTTTACGAATATCATCTAGGAAGCTCATTTTTAATGGGATCGTGAGCGAAAGCCACGCCTGAAGTGATCCTGCGACTGCAGAGCTGCTGTCTCGCTCACATGACTTCATAATCGCCGCTCATAAATTTAGTTTATGCCAACATCCAGGTTTTAATCAGGGATGGAAACGTTACATTTTCCTGAACGCTGACAAGGTGGTAAAATGTACACGCTTGTGACATACGAGCAGAGATCCAGAGTTAAATGTAATTAAAACCTGACACCTAATAGACTGTTGAAGATGCAGTATTTTAAATCCACGTTATTTCACTGCGCTCCAGCTGCTGTAGGGGAACCATTAATGGCTGCTGGCTCGCCTGCAGGCCAGAATGCTGCTTGAGTCTCTTTGTTGATTAGTTAGATGCTGTTTTTTTTATTTTTTTAACCTCAGCCTGGATTGTTTAGGGTTGCTCAGATATTTATGTCTCCTGACACACACATGCATAGATATTTACAGTGCAGATTCTTGCTTGCAAAGCTTAAATGGGATCTGGTGTGCTGGTGTGTCTTGAAGGTCAGGTCTGCATCTGAATTGCAGTTTTTTGTATTAGATTTGGTTTAAAGGCGTTTCTGGTTCATTTTGTGCAACGTGTCTTATCACAAGAAAACATGTTTGCAGTACGGATTGTTTCTAAATAGATAATCAATATTTCAAACAGATCATAACAGAATCGTGTCCAATACGATTCAACAATAAAACAATTTTACCTTACGGCACCGTAGACCTGAGGCAACAAGAACATTTATTGCCACCATCTATAAAGATAAATAAAAGGCCTTAAAATGTATTTACTGCAGCACCATCATGTTACACAGATTTTCTTTTTATTTCAGCTATTCATCTGAGCTTATTCAGAAGTAGTGGGACGTAATTTCACAAAGTGACTTTTTAAAAGGGGGAAGACAAGAGAACATGCCATTCAGTGGAGGCAGATTTTTCAGCTCAGAAATTAAAATGTTTCCAACCTTTGTCGTGGTCTCGGGAAGCGTTTTGTCCCACATGCAGAAGCCAACCAGGATCCAGGATGTTGTAAAGTCCAGTAGTTTATTTGTGAGCACAGTTTAGATCTAGTGAATAACGGAGGCTGCGGTGAAACCGGCTCTGTGGCGTCTGGAGAAGGAAGAGAACAGGTTGGTGAAACAATGGAGAAAATAGAGACGGATTTTTCTAAAGGACGTGCTGAAGGAGAAGACCTCCGGTGCAGATGGTAGCAGTAAGGTAATGCAGCTGAGAGTTGTTCTGAGAGGAGTTCACTTCCAGAAGATTAACCTGTGAGAGTGGAGGTGGCGACGCAGGAGCTGAGAGGAGAGCGTTGGAGAACAAACAGGCAGAGAACACCTGTAGATGGAGGAGCTGATCGTGGCTTTCCAGGTTATTATCTTGAAGGATTCCTTGTAAGTTGGACCGAAGGAGGTGAAGGCCTGAAACGATGACTTCTTGAGAACGAGGACTCTTGGAACGTACTCAGTTGCAGTTCTAGACCAGATTTACCAGAGAGGGGAAGGGTGGGGTCAGTGTGTTTTTTCATGGGAGCACAGAACAAAAGAATGAAAAAAACACATAGCAATACTTCATTGTTTAACACAGGCATGTCTAAAGTGCCCCAACTGCATTTCAAAAAAGATTTGGTCCACCAGCACAGGTGGGTGAGGCAGATGGAGGCTTTTATTTTTTAATTAGGACAAAGTTATTACAGGAAAGTTAAAATCGTACAATTGAAAATGTTAAGTACAACACAAGGTATTCATCTTTTAATAAACACACTTTTGACATTCTCTTTAATTTCACAGTAACATCTGTCCGATGACATTTAATTACTCAAATGCAGACTTCGGTGCATTAAAATCTGCCTTGAATTAAATTATTAAAACTGTCTCACTACAGCAAGTGTTTTCAAAGGACACTTGTTCTTATATTGTTAGACCAAAAAGAGTTCAGATTATTATTGTTAAAGAGTCAAATTAAATTATTCAAAATAATTAGCAAACTGGAGGAATGCAACAAATGAGCAAAACCCTTTTTTTTACCTAATCATTGGATCTACAATGATTTACACATTAATTTCCTACAGAAAATCTGACTAATTTATTTATTCAAAATTATAATATTTTGTAGAGCATGGATAAACATTTGCATTATATTTTTTTGTTTTAAAAAAAATTTCTTTCATTTTTTTGGCCCTCGAGTTCCTTTGACTTGACGATTTTTGGCCCAGTTACTGAAAAGTTTAGGCATCCCTAGTTTAATATATCAATGCCAGGGCGTACACTGCAAGATATTTTCAACCATGGTACTCATATACAGCTCAAACTGTACGACGAAACCGCAGGGTTTAAAAGTTCACCGCTCACCATATCTGTTCTTACACTGTTAAGGGAAATCATCTCTCAGTGTGATGTTCTGCTCTGGTTTTTGTTTATTATTTGGTTAAGTTAGCTCTTTCCTTTTCCTCTTTATTTGTGTTTGTTTTAGGTTCTGGAGTCCTGTTTATTGTTTGTTATCTGGTCTCTGTATTTGTTCTGTTTTCAGTTCTGTGCTTTGTTTAGTTTCATTATTATCCTCGGTCATAGGTTTATTCTCCAGTTCCTGTCAGCTCCGTGATTGCTTCCACCTGCCTATGGTTACTTAGTTTCACTCTGCTCACCTGTTTGTCTGTTTATTTAAACCTCACTCAGTCCTCAGTTACCTGCAGGGTAGCAGAGCCCTGATCTAGCAGATGAAAACTGTGATCCCATCTCAACACGGGTGAAGCTAAAAGCGCAGCACTCAGCACAGGGACCGTAACAGGGGCCAGGACCAGTTTTACAGGGCCAAGATGGGTTGTCTCTCAACTCCTTATATCTGCTGACGGTAAACTTCCAGGTTGATGAGAAGTTCATCGTCAGGTGTGCGTTCTGCGGATTTTAGCCACAGATCCTCTGCTCAGGAAAGACCTCACACACACACTTTTTTAAAGTACTGTTTTTCTCCTGCACTGTACATTCTTATCACTGCTGCACTTTATATTGTAATGTTTTCTTATTTCAATTTCAATCTCATTACATTGTCGTAAGCTGTATGCAACAAAATTCCGTTTCGTATGCAGTCTGTACATACAAAATGACATTAAAGTTTGTCTAAGTCTAAGGATCATGAGACTTTTATGTCCTACCATCAATGGCAGAAATGTGTGGATTTCCAGGACTTTTACTGTGCGTTGACCAGAAGCAGGTGGATCCGGTGTACAACAAATATGTGGAAAAGCTTCTCATTACCTCTGTTGAATGTGGAGGAGGATCTGCGGTGCTGTTGGCCTGGAAGTCTTGTGCAGGCCTTGGGAACGCTCTTCCATTGCCAGCTCAGTCCTCAGGCCTGGATCCTGCAGAAAACCTGAAGGGGTTCGCTGAGGAGAGAAGAGCATCAGGGAGGACCCATGTTCCTGGACCATCTAAAGTGGTTAGATGGTCCAGAAACAAGCAGAAACAAAGGTCTGCGAAACCTCAGTGAACTGAAGCAACATCGGGAAGAAGATTGGGACAGAATTCCTCCTCAGTGATGTGAGAGGCTGATACGGTGAGACAGAAAACAGCTACTGAGGGGTTTTACTGCTAAACCCCCGACTGTCATCATGTTCGGCTAAATATAAATCCCACTTTACCCGATCATGTCAGGCACCGCAGACTCTGCAAAACATTCACCTAGCAGAATGTTAAGTAATTAGCAGAAAGCTCTCAAACAGCATCACAGATATTTTTTAATTAATAATTTATAAAAACTGTTGCAGAGATTAACCTTGGAGGAAAAGTAGCTGAATGAAACAGAATTTTAGCAAATAATAACTGAATAATGTCAGGTCTGTGATGCTTGATTAAACAGTGAAACTCTGCAACAACAGCAGATCTTATTAAACGTGGAAAAGAGAATCTGAATGAGAGACCATGGTTGCCATTTATTCAATTAAACACGGCCGGACCCAGAGGAGGACAGACGGGGACAGGTCCCTGTCCTAACACTAGAGGCTTGAATCTTTTTTGATTATTTCAGGCTAACCAAGGTTCGATAAACAGGTAATTACACTAGAAAAGAAATCCAAAATGATACGTTACAAACAAAAAATATATGTGTTTTTATTAATCTGGTTTTAGTTTATGTAAAACAAAAAACTAAATAAAATGTAACATTATTTTTCCAATCTTAATATAAAACCAGAATTTACAGACATATTTACGGTTTATCATCTGTGTCTTGATATTCTACCTACAACCTTCCGTTAAAAGCCCGACATTTCATCTGACCTGATCCAAACAGTACATTAAATCCTCTCATCAGGCTTTAAAAACAGCAGTTATTAAACAACCACTGATAAAAAAGAACAATTTGGACAAATCACATCTACAGAATTAAAGGCCAATCTCCAACCTGCCATTTATCAGTAAAATTACTGAAAAAAGCTGTTTTTAAACAGTTAAACAGCTTCCTTACAATGACCAGCCACTTTGTTGCTTTTAGTCCGGTTTCCGTGGTCACCACTGTACAGAGACCGCTGTCATCAAAGTCTTCATTGACATCCACATAAATAAAGACTGGAAGAACCACAGTTCTGGTTCTGTTGGACCTCAGCGCAGCTTTTGACACTGTCGACCATGAAATATTATTAAAGTGACTGGAGAACTAGAATCTGTGGTACAGAACTCAGTTGGTTCAAATCCCACCTAAAGAACAGGAACTTCTTTGTATCAATGGGTAACTTCTCCTCAGAGCGAACAAAAGTGACACGTGGGGTTCCCCAAGGTTCAGTCCTGGGAAACCTTCAATTCATTATCTATACGCTCCCATTACCTGAGATTTTAACAAGAAACAAGACTAGTAACCATAACTCTGCAGATGATACTCAGCTCTACGTTACAATGTCACCAGGTGACTCTGAACCATCCATGACCTGAACGGATGCTTAGAACAAATCAATGCATGGATTAGTCAAAACTTTCTCCAGCTGAACAGAAACAAAACTGAAGTTATTATCTTTGGACCTAAAAAGGAACAAACTAGAGTCATCAACAGCTTCAGTTATCACAGCTAAAAACTGGTGATCAGGCCTGAAATCTGGGAGTAGTGATGGACTCAGACCTGAACCTCCAAAAGCATCTAAAGACAATTACAAGGTCGGCTTTCTATCACCTGAGGAACATTTCCAGGATTAGAGGACTGATGTCCCAACGAGATCTAGAGAAACTAATCCATGTTTATCTTTAGTAGAACTGATCACTGCAACAGTGTTTTCACAGGTCTGTCTAAAAAGTGGATCAGAACACTGCAGCTGATCCAGAACGCTGCTGCCCACGTCCTCACTAAGACTAAGAACGTAGAGAACATGGACCCGGTTCTGAAGTCCTCACTAAGACTAAGAAAGTAGAGAACATGGACCCGGTTCTGAAGTCCTCACTAAGACTAAGAACGTAGAGAACATGGACCCGGTTCTGAAGTCCTCACTAAGACTAAGAACGTAGAGAACATGGACCCGGTTCTGAAGTCCTCACTAAGACTAAGAACGTAGAGAACATGGACCCGGTTCTGAAGTCCTCACTAAGACTAAGAACGTAGAGAACATGGACCCGGTTCTGAAGTCCTCACTAAGACTAAGAACGTAGAGAACATGGACCCGGTTCTGAAGTCCTCACTAAGACTAAGAACGTAGAGAACATGGACCCGGTTCTGAAGTCTTCACTAAGACTAAGAACGTAGAGAACATGGACCTGGTTCTGAAGTCCTTACTAAGACTAAGAACATAGAGAACATGGACCCGGTTCTAAAGTCCTCACTAAGACTAAGAACGTAGAGAACATGGACCCGGTTCTGAAGTCCTCACTAAGACTAAGAACGTAGAGAACATGGACCCGGTTCTGAAGTCCTCACTAAGACTAAGAACGTAGAGAACATGGACCCGGTTCTGAAGTCCTTCCACTAAGACTAAGAACGTAGAGAACATGGACCCGGTTCTAAAGTCCTCACTAAGACTAAGAACGTAGAGAACATGGACCTGGTTCTGAAGTCCTTACTAAGACTAAGAACATAGAGAACATGGACCCGGTTCTAAAGTCCTCACTAAGACTAAGAACGTAGAGAACATGGACCCGGTTCTGAAGTCCTCACTAAGACTAAGAACGTAGAGAACATGGACCCGGTTCTGAAGTCCTCACTAAGACTAAGAACGTAGAGAACATGGACCCGGTTCTGAAGTCCTTCCACTAAGACTAAGAACGTAGAGAACATGGACCCGGTTCTAAAGTCCTCACTAAGACTAAGAACGTAGAGAACATGGACCCGGTTCTGAAGTCCTCACTAAGACTAAGAACGTAGAGAACATGGACCCGGTTCTGAAGTCCTCACTAAGACTAAGAACGTAGAGAACATGGACCCGGTTCTGAAGTCCTCACTAAGACTAAGAACGTAGAGAACATGGACCCGGTTCTGAAGTCTTCACTAAGACTAAGAACGTAGAGAACATGGACCCGGTTCTGAAGTCCTCACTAAGACTAAGAACGTAGAGAACATGGACCCGGTTCTGAAGTCCTCACTAAGACTAAGAACGTAGAGAATATGGACCCGGTTCTGAAGTCCTTCCACTAAGACTAAGAAAGTAGAGAACATGGACCCGGTTCTGAAGTCCTCACTAAGACTAAGAACGTAGAGAACATGGACCCGGTTCTGAAGTCCTCACTAAGACTAAGAACGTAGAGAACATGGACCCGGTTCTGAAGTCCTCACTAAGACTAAGAACGTAGAGAACATGGACCCGGTTCTGAAGTCCTCACTAAGACTAAGAACGTAGAGAACATGGACCCGGTTCTGAAGTCCTTCCATGGCTCCCTGGATCTCAGAGAATAGACTTTAAAATCCTTCTGTTAGTCTATAAATCCCTGAATTAGCACCTAAATCCATCACAGACTTGTTATCAGGGCATCAACCATCCAGACCACTCAGGTCTTCTGGCTCCAGCCTGCTCTGCAGAACCAGAACCAGAACCAGACATGGAGAAGCAGCATTTAGTTCCTATGCTCCACTGATCTGGAACAAACTCCCAGAAAACTGGAAATCAGCAGAAACTTTAAGTTCCTTTAAATCAGACTGAAATCCACCTGTTTAGAGCTGCTTTCAGTGATAATAACAGGAACACTGACCAACACAATTGATGTTTATTGATGTTTTCACCTGATACAATTTAATGTTGGTTACTGGTCTCACAACCAGTGACTGTTTCCATTAGTTTATGAAGTTTGTATGCTTTCATGATGTAAAGCACTTTAAACTGAAACGTGCTATACAAATGAACTTGACTCACTAAAATCAACTGAGATTTATATAAAACATTGTATATTTAGTACTTAAAATTTTTTGTTATAATTGAAATTTTATCAAGTTTATCTTGTTTTCAACAATTTTTGTTGAATCTTGAATGGTGTAGAAGTTGAACAATGTCCCAATTCTTAACAACGCCCTTTGTTAAGAATTCACCACCTTTAATCGCTTATGGATGTCAATGAAAATGAAAAACTATGAAGTCAGTAGTCTTACCTATGATTGATTGGAGTTGACTACATCATCAAAATAACTCAGATTTTGTTATTTAAAATTTCTTTTTTGGGGATATTTATTAGCTGTAAACCATAATAATGAAAATTGACAGAATTAAAAAGAATCAATAAATTTTATTTTTTGATTAAGGAAATTTGATGAGAACTCCTGTTGTTTCATTGAAATACACACAAACATTTTGTCTTTTTAAAAGCAGTTCCAGTGCTTGTGAATCAGTTTTTTTTCCCTTTTTTGCTGATTTCCACTAATAGATCCCTCGCAGTGGTTGTTTCCTTCCTCTTATTTCTTCCAAAATGAACCAAGCTGAGGTGGGAAGATGAGCCAGGCAGAATAATCCGTCTCCGTCCTCCGTTTTGCAGTCACGGCTCCTAATCCGGGTCCCAGATGCTCGCTCTGCCTTCGCCAGCTCAGATTGTGCGTCTGTCGGGGTCGCGGCGGCTCAGCAGACGCAAACAGAGGGGCGTTGTTTGAAAACAGCTGCAGTCTTGGAGTTTCTTGTTAATTTGATTGGAGACTCCGTGGACGACTTGGACGCCGGTCGCAGTTGGCAGATGGTGTTGCAGTTGCAGGCAGATTTTTTTTCCCGTTAAACTTTTAAACAAGTTTGCTCACGGGCAGAGGAGCAGAACAAAAACAAGCTCATGAAGCAACGCGAAGAATGAGGCGGCGTGTCTCAGTTAAACCAGTCCGAACCCTGGAAGAAAGCCACGAACATCTTACCACTCAGGCCAAATCGCATGGCCCATTAATTATAAGTGACCTCCTGATCCTTTAAACCTTAAAAACGGAGCATATAAGTCATCGGTTGTCGCTAATTCCTTTCAAATAGACACACTCGGTAATTTAACAGGGATCTGAAATAGTGAAAGCACAATCCATCTGCCGCAGGACGCTCAGGAGAAATGTCACACCGCCGAGGCGACAGCAGAACCTCCCAGGAGGTTCTTTTCATCAGCAAACAAACATACAGCATGTCATGTGCTTTCCTGCGGGACGCCGGGCCCTGAACAGCATTGCTGACATTTATCATTGGCCCCGGAGGCAGCAGGTCAAGGGCTGCTACTCAAAAGGATGACATATCGGACACAAAAGGGACAACAATGTGCAGGAGGATGGCGTTAGAGGGACTGGCAGCTCCATTTAATTACCGAGGCAGTCTGGTCCCAAACACCTTGATGCACAGAAAGGTGACTCCTGGCGTGAATCGTCCTTGGCTTATAAAGTAGAAGAAACGGTGACTGCACACATCCTTTACACCCGGGGGTGGCAAACTCATTTCTATATGGGCCACATTGGCATCATGAAGTCATTAAAAGGGCCGTTTGCACCTGTAGAGATGATACTTTTGATTTCAGAATTTCATGTCAGGTCACATAAAATTTAAAAAAAAAAATCACAGTAACATAAAAGTAGCAACTTATGCCCAGTTTATCTGCAAGAAAAGTTGATTTTTGGGTGAGTTACACATCAAACTCTCAACATTCTGCATCGCTTCTTCTCTTTTTGGACATTTCTGGTTTATTTTAGTGTGGTGTGGGGAAAATGACACCTAGTGGCAGGATGCTGTTACTACACAGTAAAAAAAATCTACATTTGCTACAGGAGGCACAGTTTTAGCCATTTTATACAACTTAAAATGATATATGCCTCTACTTTATGACACAACATGCCTTTTCTGGCTCTTGAGAGCCGGATAAATTGCCTTGACGTGGCGGATTAGTCCCGTTGGCCTTGAGTTTGACACTTTGTCTGTGGTATGCTAAAAAGCACTTTATCAGTCAGCAATGGCTCAACCCTTACCGACCACTTTATTAGGGACACCTGTTTAATTGCATGCCAACAAAAACAGCACATCAGGAGCAAATCAATGCATCTGTGAATGTAGACGTGGTGAAGACGACCTTCCTGAAAATGAGCTTCAGAATGGTGAAGAAAAAGGATTTAAGTCACTTAGACCGTAGCGTGGTTGTTAGCGCACATCTGAGAAGCTCAGTTTTGCAGAGAACGCTCCAAAAAAAGAGAATATCCAGTTATCAGCTGTTGTGTGGATGAAAATCTCTTCCTGGTGTGACATGAAGACATGAAACAGATGGACCACACCAGCAGCCTTACTGAGACAATTCACTCAGTGTTGTGCCCAAGGAGCTGCCTGCAGGTTGGTGTGTGCGTGTGCATCCCTCCTGCTCATCTATTCTCTGCAGGATGTGACTGCAGAGGTGTGGTCCCACAGCTATTCGCACATGAGGAGTAATCAGGAGGAACTTAAAAGGAGCAGGAAACCCAGAGAGAGACAACATAGTCGTCTAGCATTGAAATCAGGACTGCATTCTGGCTCAGTCATTGTTCTTGTCATGCTTCTTCTTATCCAGGCCTGTTTCTCCTTCACCAGGTTCCTGCTCAGGTCCAAGCTGGAGTTCCTCTGCCCTGGTTATCAGTTCCTAGCTCCATGGGATGACCTTTGTGTGAGTCCCACTGTCGGTCTCTCCTCTGCTCCTGGAAATAACCTCCTGAGAACAGCCACATCCTCCACTCAGCAACCTGCCTCGCCCTCCCCTCGCAACACTGTGGGTGTGCCAGGAGCTCCATCTCTGAAAGAGACACAGCAAATCACAGAAATATTGAGCCTGGACTACTTTATGGGAGGAATGCAGCAGAACTAATGGTTAGAACACCTCCTTCAAGGCTTTTGTCCTGGAAAGAGACTCGGCTAAGCACGACGGCACCGGACTGAAGGTGCCTGTGACGGGAAAGAAAACCAAAGAGCATTCAGTCATTTTTTTATATCTCAGAGGAGACATATAACACAGAAACATTGAGCCAGTGGTACTTTCCAAAGGGTAATGGCCTCGCCCAGACCCCATGCTTGGCTCCAGAGTGGAGCTCGGCTCTGCCGTAGCATCCGGCGTCTCGTACCTCGTTCTCTTAGTCCTCATGAAGGCTTGTCAGCCACTCTCTGTCTGACCCGTCACCAGAACCTGTTTCCAATGGAAGACCCTGCTAGGAGCATTCAGCGCCAGACAACGTGGCCCCTGGGAGGGGAGTCCATGCCTCAAGTGGAGGATTTTAATCACCTGGGGGTCTCGTTAACGGGTGAGGGTTCCACAGACGGATCGGCAGTAATTTATACACGGCACCGGTCCATGGTGGTGAAGAGAGCGCTGAGACAATTTACTGATCCATCCATGTTCCAATAAAGATGATTATTATGTTCCTACCCTCGTCTATGGTCTTGACATTTGGGTCACGACTGAAAGTGTAATGATCTGAGGAAGCGGACCCAGAATTCAGCCAGACCAGCAGAGGTTCAGTTTGATATCTACTTTTATTAACAAAAAGCAAAACAGGGAAAAAAACAAAAAGGACTGTCAATCCAAAAGACGGCACAGAAGCGGACTGATTCTCGGGGCAGACCAGGCAGGAACAGAAGGAACGGGATGGCACAGGTTTCTGGAGACAAGGTGGTTCAAAATCCAACGGCAAAACATAACAACTTGCAAGAGGAGACTCACCTACACTCAACAAGACAACCTGGCACTGATGTTTGGTCTCGACAGTTTATATGGAGGAGGAAGCAGGTGAAGCCGGTCAGAGATGATTGCTGCAGGGGTGGAGTAAGGCAGGTGTGCAGAGTAAGTAATTAGACCAGACATCAGTGCAGGGAAACAAGAAATAAATCAGAAACCAAAGCTAAAAGCCGACATGATAAGGGGACAGAAACTACACTAAACTTGCTAAGAAACAAAATCACTCTGAAGTATAAACCTTAAAACAGAAAAGCTAAGACTAAAACAGATGACAAAACAGGATAAACTAACAGTAAATAAAAACCCAGACAAGACAGAGACTCAAAGCAAGCAGAGAACCTAAAGCAGGAGAGTAAAATAACTCAAAAATAAAACCAGAATAGAAACCAGAATATTACAGAAAGAATGAGATCCTAGACACGAGCGGCTGAAACGAGCTTCTACCGCAGGGTGGCAAGAGTCTTCCTTAGAGAGAAGGGGAGTAAAGCAGCTGCTCCTCCACATCGAGGGGAGTCAGCTGAGGTGGCTCGGGCATTATGGGACACGCTGGAGATGCTATGTCTGTCGGTTGACCTGGGAATGTCTCACGATTCTCCCAGAGGAGCTGGAAGAGGCTAACCTGACCCTTGCCAGATGTATTTCTCTCCGCCTAGCTTCACTCACATCCATCTGGGACCTCTCCATAGGAATTGCCTTTACTGAAGGTTGGGCCTTATCAAAAATCCTTGCATATGATTGGATAAGCCACTTGTCTGTCATCTTTATCGACGTGCTATTTCAACCACTCACACCGAAGCTAACCCGTGACGCTGTGAGAGCGACTCAGGAAAAAACAAAACTTTTTAATTTTTTTAATGTGTTTGCGGCTCTAGTGGCACGCGTTTTATTGACAGTGAGCTGACAGGAAGAGGGGGAAGACAGGCGGCAAAGCGCCGCGGTTCGGAGTCGATCCCGGGCCGACCGCGTCGAGGACTAAAGGCCTCCTAACATGGTTCATGCTAACCGCTCCGCCACGGGCGCGCCCCGGAAAATAAAACTTGGCAAATCCGGTCGGGAGAAGGGCGAAAACATGGTTTCCACCAAGAAAAGCCTTCAGAGCCTTTCTCTGATGTTTTTTTAATGAAACAATATTAGGTAGATTGGACAACACGGAAGAAATAGCATCAATGTTAACCCTTGCTATCAAAACAGTCTCACGGTCGCTTCTCCACTACGTCACATCTATGAAACTCCAGCCCTACGTCCTGATTGGCTGGACAATAAAATTGGTTGGAGAAATCACTCTCTATGGGAGAGGTCCCAGATGGATGTGAGTGAAGCTAGGCGGAGCTAAGAGAAACGAAATTAATCTGGCTATAGTCAAGTTAGGAAGAAGCGTCTGGGGAGAAGGAAATCTGGACGTCTCTGCTTAGAGTGACCTGGTCCCAGATAAGAGCGAGATGACAATTTCCTTTTAGAGCGGAAACAAAACACAGGAGAATTAAGGTGTGTTTTAAACATAGAGTATAATAAATAAAACATGTGTAGTTGTTTTAAAGATGATAGATTAGAAGCGTAACGATATTCAGAAGAAGGTCAGGATGAGCGTTGAGGTTTTCTGAACTGCAGAGAGAAGAAGTGAAATTCCTCAGGGTAGCTGGGCGTTTATGTGTGCACCGTGATTCACTTTGTGTATACGAGTAAACTCACAAGGACAGACAGTAATTGGCCTGCCAGGGATTCACTTTCTATGATTTAGAGCGGTCCTTTAATGCAGCACGCGTTCCTCTGCTGGGACACTTTGGAGAAAATAAATAATGCTCCTCCCCTTGTAATAAAAACAGAACTGAATAAAGTTTATCCACATTATAAACAATAAAAACACATCCTGCATTGCATGTGAGAGCAGAAAAAAAAAAACTAGACCTAAAGTTTCAATGATGGTTTCTGTATCACGTAAACAGCAGTTAGAAATATAATCAATTTGTGAATGAAAAATATTTCACAGGACACGGTTTACAACTTTTTTTTTTATTTCAGGACAAAAACAAAGAAAAGAACATAAAGTAACAAACGGAGCCTCTTTCCGTTTGACTCTTTCTGGTGAAAATCAATCAATAAATACATTATGTACATACAAAAAGAGGTAGAAATAAATTAGAAAAACTTCTAAATAAAATATTCAGCACAATTTACACCCATTAAACTTTGCCAATTTTTTGCCATGTTTCAACCACAAGCTTTAATGTGTTTTGTTAGAGTTTCACATAATAGACCAACAAAAAGTAACAGACCCTGTGTCCGCGTTTATCTAAGCACCTTTTCACACCTGAACCTAAACTTTGGGCCCATTTCTCTTTGTAAAATAGCTCAAGCTTAGTCAGACTGGATGCAGAATGTTTAAAAACTTTATTCTGATTTCAGTTTAGGCCTGGACTTTGACTAGGCCATTCTAAAATACAAACCTGCTTTGATGTAAAACACGCTATCTCTGGCTATATCGTAAGGATTGTTCTCACACTGGATCGTGAACCTCTGTCCCAATCTCAAGTTTATTGCTTTTTTGCATGAACGACCCAGAACTGGATTCTGTTTATTAATTTGCTTATTGAGGCATATCAGAGTAAAGAACGGTTAAATATCAATTCATTCTATATGTTTTTTTTGTCATTTTATTAAACCAGGCATCCATTTTCTTTTACTTTACAGTTAGTGGATTTACTTTGTGTCACACAAAATCCCAGTAAAACACTTATGAGTTTAAGGTTGTAAAGTAACAAAATGTGAAAAAGTTCAAGGAGTGTGAATATCTCTCAAAAGCACTGCAGTAAAGTCTATATTGTGAGTGACTATTCACAGGTTATAAACTTCTTTCAATCATGCAAACCTGTGCTCAAATATATACAACGGCCGGTTTATTATGAGCCCATAATAAATATTTTAACCCCCATATAAAATGTTCTGTATCCTGTGCAATCCAGTAACAAATAATCCTTGTGTTAATATTTTTATTAGGAGGAAGAGAGACATTACAAACATAATTTAAACTGTAAATGACAAGGAATGCCATGTCGAACATACATATATATGAATAGTAAAATAGTAAAAGGCATACAATTTAGCTCCTGTGTTTTTTGTTTTTTTTTCCTTCGTTACAAAACTGAACAGGATACAATGTGTATAAAACTTAATAAAGAAATAATAATAAAAACAATAAAAAAAAAAAATAAAAAAGGGGAAAAGAAATAAAATAAAGTAAAATAAATAGAATAAAAATAAGTAAATAAACAAAATTAAAATTAAGGGTGGGTGTGGGGTAGGGTGCATCACCTAATCTGGGAGAGTTGCCTTTCAATGAATATCTTATCTTTTCCAATTTTAGAAAAGACATGGTGTCTTTAAGCCAGTAACAAATAATCCTGTCACAAGAAAACATTTTCAAAAGCAAAAAGAGAATTTGCTTCTTTTTTGAGCCAAATAGACGAGGACCAGAGGGAAACGCCTGCCTGCGGTCCTATTAGCTCATTGATAGAGAAGGTTTCTGCAGGTCCAATCAGTCTGAGCTGAAGCCGCAGAGACCTCCCACTGTCAAACTGGACCTGAGAATTACACAGATGTCAGAGTTTTCAATCAAACCTTGGACAGAAATGTGCCTTCACGACATATTTTATACCATTCAACATGTTTCTATCTTATTAGGTTAAAGAAAAAACATGATTAAAGTCATGAGATAAGTCATGCACTGGCTGAAGAAATGTGCAGACGCCATGCTCACACGGCGTCTGCACATTTGGGAACAAGCGAGTGACGCTTCCAGTAAAA
This sequence comes from Fundulus heteroclitus, assembly GCF_011125445.2. Classification (NCBI taxonomy): domain Eukaryota; kingdom Metazoa; phylum Chordata; class Actinopteri; order Cyprinodontiformes; family Fundulidae; genus Fundulus; species Fundulus heteroclitus. The sequence continues at coordinate 7,346,836 of NC_046376.1, read as the reverse complement.
AGTCAAGACTTTCTGGACAAATCTGAGTGTTTTTGTTTGAACCTTCACACTCTTCCCGCCCGGTGTGACCTGCAGGAGCCGTTCCTGTCATCCGATGCCAAACGGACAGATGTAAACACAGACACGCCTGTGATTCATGCTCACTGTACTGCCGGGTCCGCACGAGCCGAGCAGCTGCACGCACGCACCTATTGGATGTATTCACGCGCGTGCACGTACACAAACACACACAGGCTGCTAGTTCAGAAGCCAGTCACGAAGACCGAACAGACGGTGGAGGTTGGCAGTAGAGCTGTCGGGTTGTTGTGTGTGCTTTGGACCCGGTCTGAAGGCCATGTGGCCCCCACAGGCATTGGGAGTCTGGGGGTTTGGGGTGTGTGGGATGCTTTTCTGCAGCCACAAACCTGTTCTGATGTCTGGGTGTTTATAAGTTAACACAATAAAGCGATATATGTGATTTGGGATCACACCCAGTAGAGGATTCTACAGTTTTAATGGAGCTTGGACTCACACAGCACCGTCAAAAAGTATTTGCCCCCTTCAGTTTTTTCCCGGTTTGCCATTTTTGTCACACGCTCAGAGTCATACCTCAGTGTCTAAGGCATACGTGTCAAACTCGAGGCCCATCGAGGCAATTTATCCGGCCCTTGAGAGCCAAAATAAACAAACATGTCATGTCTTAAAGTAGAGACATATATCCTTTTAAATCGAATGTGGCTAAAACTGCGAATGTTGATTTTATTTAACTGTAGTAACAGCATCCTGCCACTAGATGTCAGTTTTTCCTCAACACATTAAAACAACCCAGAAATGTCCAAAAAGAGAAAAAGTGATGCAGAATGATAAGTTTAAAGTGTAACTCACCCCAATATTAACGTTTTCTTGCAGATAAACATGTCAATTGTGCTAATTTTATGGTATTGTGATTTTTATGTGAACTGGAATGCAATTACGAAATCAAAAGTGTCATCTATACAGGGCCCTTTTTAAAGTGGCCCAATATAAAAATGGGTTTGACATCCCTGGTCTAAGGCCTCAACCAAAACCTTTGTAGTCATTAATTCACCTAAACAGAACCTGACAACATGAAGCAGGTGAAAATATCTAAAAGCAACAAATCGTGCCCTGAAGCAAAGAAAATCAGGAAAAGTGTACTGAGCCAGACAGAAGACTGAAAAATTCAGCCAGGCACGGACAGCATTTTAAAAGATTTACTTTGATTAATAAACAGGAAATATATGGAGGCACGATCAGGAACCACCGAAAAGGAAGGAGATAAGTTAGTGGCTGCAGAGGATAAAATAACATAAGAAATTCCTTTATTGTCTCACATTGGGGAAGTTTGGGTTCATTATTACACACGTTAATAGTAAGAAAAGAAAAAAAGCTAATCTCAACTAAAGTTAGTTCTAAAGCAACAGAGGATGAACTTAATCAGAAACACCAAAAAGTAAAAGTGAAAATAAATATCAGAGTGAATATTTATTGATAATATATGAATTGATTTTTACTCCAACCCATAAATACCTGCCAGACAAACAAGGTACAGCAGCCAAGATTATCAACATTTTACTTTACGCCAAAGTTTAAGAAAGTTTTTCTAACAAGGTTTTAAAATAATGTTCAGATAAACCATTTATTTTTTCATTTCATTACACTTTTTGTAAGTTTGACATCCCATCCATCAATCCATTTTTTATACCCGCTCTATAATGCGACTGGAGTCAGGGTTGCTGAGAGTCATCAAGGTCAAGGCGAGGCGGGGAATCCAGGAGAAGGAATCAAGATCTTGGTAACTTGGTAATCAGTGAAGGACGTTAAAAATAACGCTGGATATCTACAGGCTAAAGATGTCGATAATCTGACGCTGACTCAGCGTCTGTGGAGACCTTAAGTAGTGCAGGAAACATGGATCAGCGGGGAAACTTCCCAGGAGGGAACCAAAATTACTCCAAGTGCAAATCAGCGACTCATCCGGCAGGTCACAAAAAAACCCGGAACAGCATCCGGATATCTGCAGGCCTCACTGCCTCTGTGACGGTAAGTGTTCATGGGTCAACAGGAATATACGGGACGGGCACATGTGGCCTCCAGGAGAAAGTTATAATGGGAGACAGGTGGGACTTTATGGAGAGTGTGAGACCCGTTAAACCGGTGCAAAACTAGCTCAGCATCACACACCTGTACACTGCAAAAACATGTCTAAAAATAAGTAAAGTTTTCTTGAAATGAGTGTATTTGTCCTTGATTTGAGCAGCAAGTTTAAATGATCTGCCAATGGAATAAGATTTTTGCACTTAAAATAGGAGCAACTCATCTCCATCATCTTATTTCAAGTGTATTTTATCTAATTATCTTATTTTAGGTGTAAAAATAATAATTTCATTGGCATATCATCTTATTTACATGTTCAAATTAAGGACAAATACACTAATTTCAAGACATGTTTTACTTATTTTTAATTCATTTGTTGCAGTGTAGTCAAACCAGATGATGGTCTCACAGGGTGCAAATACATTTTCAAAGCAAAATATATTTTCTTGATGACTATATAATGAATATATGATGACTTTAGATCATTTAAATTAGTCTAATGTGATAAGAAGACATTTTTAGGCTGAGAAATTATTATGCATAAGACGCTGGTGAGCAAAAGCTCTACTGGACGGGATTTTATGAATAATAACCACGGGTGTACACAAAGCTGCACGTTCCTAAACACATTGCTGACATGTCACTGCTTTCAAGCATCACGCTAAATGCAGAATCCTGTTCCTCCTGTTGCTTATAGGCAAAAGGTCCAAAAAACTCTCCTGCACAGAACGAAGATTAGAAAACGCAGTAAAGCTACCGAGAAGTGAGTCTGTTAGTGTTGCTCTTTTATTTATGCTCCGTCTAGACAAGCTGACATTTACCTGGCAACGTAACATTAATCTTTTTGTTTGCATGTGCAGGTGTCTTTGGGCCATAAAACTCTCATAATCAGAACCACAGCTCCGTGGCGTCTCCCCACCGGCCCGAGCTCCATCTGGACCATCCAGCTTTCCAAACAACAATCCATTTATTCTGCCTATGGGCAGCACATCCACAGGAGGCCACACAGGAGCTGCGGCATATGGTCTGGAAACGATGAGGATGATTGTTTTGGATTTACGGCGCCGGCTGCAGTCATGTTGTGTGCATAATTTCTAAAAGTCCGGAAAAAGATACTTGAAGCACCTGCAGGCTCCAATCGGAGAGGAATTAAGATGTGGGACGGTGTCTGATCGGTACAAAAACATCAGCGTTTCTCAGCAAATTGTAAATCCTGAAGAAACCGCAACACAGGAGCTGTTCTAATCACAATCCATATCGGTTTATTTTTATTAAAGTAAAATCTAAATAGTTAATTTTCTTCCTCATCTGGAACTAAATGCAATGTTGATACAAGTGACCACAGTGTTCAGATCTCGAACTGGTTGAATAGACGCATCAAGAGCAGAAAGTCTCACGTCGGTTCTGCAGATCATGGGATCCCCCAGGGACGCCGACTCGGCCCGTTGTTGCTTCATAAAGCTCCAGCCTACTCTGCATACCTAGAACCAGAACTAAACAAGGAGAAGCAGCATTTAGTTCCTATGCTCTGTTTATCTGGAACAAACTTCCAGAAAACTGTAAAAGTGCGGAAAGCCTGAGTTCTTTTAAATCAAGATTAAAAACACATTTGTTAAGGATTGCCTTTGACTGTTCTAGTTAAACAGTTTTACTGTTTTTAATGTTCTTTTTTGTTACTACATTCTATCCCTACTTGCTTTTATTCTATTTTCTATCTACATTTTATTATTTTGGTATATCTTAATCATGTAAAGCACTTTGTATTGTCTTGTACTGAATTGTGCTATATAAATAAATTTGCCTTGCCTTGCCTTGCCATAAAAGATGTTGCCTCCTGGTGGGATCATCAGAAAACAGGACATCAACTCACTGGCCACTTTATTGGGTAACGCTGCTTTATTAACTTAAATGGTGAAGCCAATGACATGGTAGTAACTCAATGAAAATAAACTTCTACATAGGATGAAGACGACTTGCTGGAACTGAGCACTAGGATTCTTTCCCACCTCCCTTCAGCCAGCTAGCAAGTTAGCGGGCTCCTGCGGCTAGTGACTCTGGTGGCGAGGAAGCTATTCTGCTCCTTAACTCGTGATTTATTAAACTTTTAAAAAGATTTTGAAAGGAGACAAAAAAACTTCCTGATAGATCAGTCTGATCATTTTAAAAACAACAAAGAAAGAGAGTAAGAAGCTGCTGCTTGTGGTGTTTTGGTTATACACTGCAAAAAACGGGGCTAAAAATAAGTAAAATGTTCTTAAAATTTGTGTATTTTTCCTTGATTTGAGCAGGTAAGCAAGATGATCTGCCAATAGAGTACGATTTTTGCACTTAAAATAGGAACAATTCATCTCCATCATCTTACTTCAAGTGCAGTATATCTAATTATCTTATTTTAGGGATCAAAATACTCATTCCATTGGCAGATAATCTTATTTACCTGCTCAAATCTATGACAAAAACACAAATTTTAAGAACATTTTACTTATTTTTAGATCCGTTTTTGCAGTGTAAGAGATATTTTTTTGAGCCCTTAGTACCAGTTTGCACTGCAAAAAGGGAACTAAAAATAAGTGAAAATTTCTTGAAATGTGTGTATTTGTCCTTGATTTGAGCAGGGAAATAGGATGGAATGAGTATTTTGACCCCTAAAATAGGATAATTAGATAAACTGCACTTGAAATAAGATAATGGAGATGAGTTGTTCCTATTTAAGCGCAAAAATCTTATTCCATTGACAGATAGTCTTATTTAGCTGCTCAAATCAAGGACAAACACACTAATTTTAAGACTATCTTGCTTATTTTTAGTTCAGTTTTTGCAGTTTGTTGATGAACGTGTCCGTCCCTTTGTGACCAAAAGCTTGTCCATATTCTGAAAGCTACTTTAGTCACACGATGCATCCTGTCACAAAGTTAAAGTAATCTCAACATGTCCATAAATTCACTGCAGTTCAGATATCTCCACCAGATCTCAGTCCGACAGAGCAACTCTGGGATTGGTAGGATTGGATCCTTGTTTTGGAGGTGTAGTCCTAAAAAATCTCCAGCAGCTGTATAATGGAATTTAATCTCAGAGGGATGTAAACACGTCATGTGATTTAAATCAGGAGGGTCCAAACGCGGCCCCTGGACAGATTCTGTGCAGCCTCTACAATTCAAGAGTGATATAAATTAGGCCCTCATCCATCCAACCATTTTCTATACCGGTTCATCCGTGCAAAGTACCCAGAGAGAATGCTTGTATGCACAGGGAGCCACAACTGCGCTTCTCCTTTTTTATTTTTAATTAGAGCAAATGCTTTAAATGTTAGATGCAACACAGAGTATTTTTCTTTATTAACCACACTTTTTGAATCCTTATTACTTTCATTGAACAGGAGAGCACATTTATCCAGCAACAGTCCCTGAAAACGCAGACTTTGCTGCACCTAAATCTGTTTTTCATTCATTTATCAAACTTGGATTATTACGGCAGGCATGTTGAAAGGAAGTCTGACCCCAGTCCTGTTTCTCACTGCTGACAATAGACAAACTGGCAACTAATATAGGACTGGTTTCCTTATATAGGACATTTTGACCAATCTGTATAATCTGACCCAATCTGTATAATATGATTGAACTTGACTTTGTAAAGTGCCTTGAGATGACATGTTTCATGATTTGGCGCTATATAAATAAAATTGAATTGAATTAATATGGAAAATGTGCAAAAGCATTTAAATGTTTTGGCTCCAGTACGACTCACACGCCCGTTCCTGCATAAAAACAAAATCTGAAAACTGTATTGTTTAATAAATTTTTTATATGCTTAGTCTTTCGTGAAGAACATATTTTTGTAATTCTGGTTAAAATGGGCTATTTTGGGGGTTTGACATTTTTTGGAGGTACTTTTGACTGTTTCAAAGGATTATGTACCTGTGATGTTGATATGAAACACTTTGATCTACATGCCCGTCAGATCCGGACAGGTGTGAAACACAACAGGTGTTTTAATAAAGAACCTCCACAGGGTGACAGCATTGATGAGAACATTCCCAAACAAACATAAAGTCATCTGCTTCATCCATAAAAGGATACTTAAACAGTGCCAGGTGGCCCGGGTCGCACTCCACCACCTGTTTCACGGCTCAAACCAGATGCTTCTCTCTGTGACCCGGGCTCCTCTCACTGAGAAATCATCTCCTATTTATTACCGTCCCCACGAGGTCGGTGTGGAAGTGTGAGCTCTCGTCTTCTGCAGACAGTGGGAGGTGTTGCTTTACCACCGGCAGGCCGCAGCGCCACGCAGAGCCGCACAAACCAGGTGAATTTAACCAAATTATCGACTTCATCGCCCCGAAAATACAGGAGTTCAGGACCGCAGCTCTGACTTTGGTGTCAGCACAGATTTCATAAACGTACGTTTGTCCAGTTAAAGCACAATTTACAACAAAACAGGTGGACATTTTAAAAAGTAGACCAATATAAACTGAATTTTGGATTTTCTTAATCTGCAAAGTATTAACAGACATAAATAAGAATAAGCATTCCTTTATTGTCCGGCAATGGGGAAATTCACACAGACAGTTACACACAATTATTAGCAATGAAAAAAAGAGCAAACCGGTCTAATCTAAGGTTTGCTCTAAAGCAGGGGTGTCAAACATACGGCCGAACAATTTGGTCCGGCCCAGTGGCTAAATGCATCATCATTATTATTATTATTTATTTATTTTTTCCCCAGTGTCCTGTCTGGCAATGTGGCAATAAGAATTGTTGTCTTAATGCCAAAAAGAGCTCATCAGATTTGACTTTCATAAGTGGAGCAGTACTGCTTTTGCCATAGTGCTCCGCTTGATTTATGAATGTGAATAGTTTTATTATGATTCCTGCGGGGAATATCTCAAATGATATGGACACTACAATGGGAAAGTAGGAGAGGAAAGGAAGAACAAGAAGAAGAAAAAAGAAAAGGTGAACGATACAAGAGATAAAAGGAAGAGAATGATAAAACAATTATTGAAAAAAAACATGTACTTCGTTTAATTGAAAATCTGCAGTTCCTATATTGTCTGTGTTCTAATCAGCAGATGGTAGCACTGAGCTTCAGATGTGGAAAATTGATTTTAAATCATTTCTTATTTTTTATCTGTTTGGTGTATTTTGTCATGCAGGACAGTGTTTTTAAGTTCCAAAAAAATAAAATAAATGTTTTTTAACATTGTACAATCACTGTGATCAGTTCTTATGCATAATGCACAAGTAAATGTTTAACTGAGTAAAAGTATTGTTGAAATTGCACATACTTTTCTTAAAAACACTTTTATTAGTTCTATTTAATCTTGCAATGAGTTTACTCGTATGGCTCTCTTGAGATCAGATTAAGCTGAATGCGGCCCCTCAACCAAAATGAGTTTGACACCCCTGCTTTAAAGAAACACAAAGAGTGGAAGATAAGAGGAAATATCAGAGGAAATATTGAACAAAGGAAAAACTATTTGACAGCGGGGGGAAAAAAAACTACAATCTATTTACATAACAAACAATAATAGAATATGCAATATTTACATAATGTCCGATAATACCATATGCATAATAGTACATATTGCATATTGTACCTTGAATGTGTGTCCATAACAAATCTAGATGAGCTCTTCTTTATTAATTTGATTTACTAAAATGAGCTAACAGTTGGTTAGATTGTAATATGTTGGATTGGGCAGATACTGCAGCGGTCCTCTGGTAGAATAAAGCGCCACGTTTTTTGGTCCGATGGTGCGTTTTTGCACTCAGAGGCAGAATTTTACTGCGTGGATCGTCTGATTGAGAGAACCGGAAAGGGCTGTTAGGAAGCAGGCAGCCTTTTTTATCTGATGTTGCTTGAAACGCTGAAAGGAGATTTTACACTTGAACAGAAAAATCAAAGAGGGGAAAAAAAAACACCAATATTTCTCCATTAAGTTTTCCTTCTGTTGGCTGACCTTCAGGTCCTCCAGTCCAGCCTCTCGACTCGTTGAGCTGCTTCTTTCTGAGTTAGTTTAGGCATTAAAGTCGGAAAATATCCGAAGTCTGAGGAGGTTAATGTGGTGAACATTAACCTTAACGACCTTAATTATCGGACGAGTGTCCCGGTCAGGAAAACTATTATTTCTCAGCTGTTACTAAGCCTGGTATTTGCTATTTTTGTTTAATTTATTTTGAATATATTTTGTGAAATAATATAATAATTTCTCAGGTCCATCCATCCAACCATCGATCTTATCATCCATCTGTCCAACCAGAAATGTGAAATTTTCAACTATCTCGTAGTACAGCCATGATAAAAGTACAAATCCAGAGTTCAAAATTATATAAATCTGTTCTTGGTGTAAAAGTTATATAAATCAAATCTCAAATGTAAAAAAAAATTAACACAAGAGAATCCTCCCTGTCATTATTTATCAGACTCACACTAAAAATTTGAGTGTCTTATCAGAGCCGTAGAATATTTAGGATTGTTGAAGTTTTTATGGTTTTAATTGATCTACTTGTCCAGTAAAGTGTAGATTTGGATGTTCTTGAATTGAGTTGTTTGTGGAGGGACGGTTGTTTTTTAATCTGGCTCTCCTGGTCGCTCGGCCTGGTCCTGCATGGGATACTTCTCTGAGAAAATAGAACAGGACGCCTAAAGGCAGAGGCTGGTTTTTATATGCTTGTGAAAAACAGACAGTTGCTTCACTTTGGCTCTTCTAATGACCGGAGAGCAACAATAGTGTGTGTTTGTGCGCTGTGCAAGCAGTTTATAGGTTTGTGTGTGCAAATACAAAGTGGAGGTCACTCTCCCATCGAACATCTATTTTTTTAATTAAATTAATTTTGCAGGTATGGCATTGCAAGGTCTCCTGTGACCAAGGTGAAACTGGAGGACAGACACGCAGCAACCTGGAGGACGAGGACTCAGAGCTACCACCGTCTCTTTTTGTCAGAGTCTCTTGTGTGAGTTTCCTTTCTGCTTTTTTTGGAGGAAAAACAAGAAATCTATGTTTCTGTTTTTGTTTTTTAGGTTAATAATATCCTGAGGATGTGACTGATATGACAACGCTGCAAACCGAAGCTTAATGGCTGGCGTGCTTTCATGGAAGATCTGAAGGATTCAGAGTAAAATTACAAATTATTATGTAGATAGCTGGGATTTTATATCTATCTATCAATCTATCTATCTATCTATCTATCTATCTATCTATCTATCTATCTATCTATCTATCTATCTATCTATCTATCTATCTATATATATATATATATATATAGATAGATAGATAGATAGATAGATAGATAGATAGATAGATAGATAGATAGATAGATAGATAGATAGATATGTGTGTATATACATATATGTATATATATTTATATATAAATATAGATATAGATATAGATATATGTATATATATCTATATCTATAGATATAGATATATATACATATATGTATATATATCTATATCTATAGATATAGATATACACATAATCTGCTTAAAGGTTTAAAAAATAGCAACTACAGACCTTCAGGTCGCAGTAACACTCTTCCAGATCATTTTAAAATACTATTTTGTTACCCATTTTTAAAAATAATAATGAAATGCCGTCTGTGGGACTCAGATATGCTCCCTGCTGTGCTAATCCTGGGTTGGGGAGGGGGGGGGGGGGGGGGGGGGGGGGGCTCAGCTTTTAAAGATGGCTCGATTCAACCAGAATTTCTCCATTTAATTAAATAAGAAACGCAGCAGGAACAGAGTGACGTGTGACTTTCTGGATAATTTCTCTGGTTCGTTTTCCCCTGCAGCTCTCGGAGCGTCGCTCCAATCTCTGCCTGCGCCTGAAGAAGTCAATCTCTCCCAAGCCGACTCCGTAATCAATAGGCGGGCTGATATTACTGTGTGCTGCCGGTGAGTTATTCCTCCGCTCTGATGGAGGAGAGGGAGGATGAATCTGAGCAGTGGAGCGTTGGCTCTGGACTTCTCAGGAGGGACCGACTGAATGATTTTCTGAGAGATTCTTGTGTGAGAAGTATGAGTAGCACTCCTGCATGTGTTAGAGTGACTTTAAAAAAAAAACCTAAAGTCCTCCAACAAAACGCTTAATTAACTGATTAATCAAATCATAGAGAGAGTTTGAGATAATGTGTGGAGAGCAGACACAAAAAAAAAACCAGATGTGCAATAACCAAGGTGCAATAATCTATTTAATACACTGTCCTACAACCCGTGCAATAATCCTGATCTAGTGACTTCTGCTGCTATCAACACCTGAACATAAGTCAGTACACATGTATGTATGTATGTACAAATGTATACAATGTATATGCACGTATATACTCATAGGTACGTATGTATGTAGGCGCATAGATATATGTATATATTTAAGTATATATATATATATATATATATATAGATATATATATATATATATATATATATATATATAAATAGATATATATATAAATATATATATATATATATATATATATATATATATATATAAATATATATATATATATATATATATATATATATATATATATATATATATATATATATAGACCACTAAGAATGTAAATGAGACATTCCTATTTCCTCTTTTGTATTTTTATTTTTTTGGTATTCTTTTTGACCCATTGTATATATGAAGACTCACTGTATATAACTGAATGCACCTTCCCTACTCTGCACCTTCTTGTATGAGCCGATGTGACGAGTGAATTTCTCCATTGTGAGATCAATAAAGACTATCTTATCTTATCTTAGGTCAAGTCCAGCTAAGTCCAAATCCAGTTTCCCCTAAAAAAAACGAGTCTAAATCCGAGTGGAAACCAGGTGTTTTCCCCCCATTTTAAACTGAATCTAAAAGCACAACTAAATCCAATCTCCTGACAAATCCGTCTATTGTCTATATCTACTTATCCATGCAGGACTATGAGGGGTTCCTACCTCCAGCTGTCATTGGGCAAGGGGTGAGGTCCAGCCTGGACGGGTTGCCAGTCCGTCACAGAGACAACCAGCCATGCATATCCACACATCTACAGGTAATTTAGAGTAACCAATTAACTTTAGTCATGTGTTTGGGCGGTGAGAGGAAATGGGAGTACCTGGAGAGAACCCACGGATGCACAGGGAGAACATGCAAACTCCGTCCATGTCGGGATTTGAACCCATGACTTTCTACCAGCTGCATGATTGTTCAGTCCACAAAGACTAAAACGTCTTTAATTTAAACTCAACTGAAACCGAAGCTTTGGTAGAAAATATAACCCAGACAGACCCAGGAGTCCAAAATGTAAGTAGTCCAGATTCTTTAATAAAATCCTCAACAGAAAAATGAATTATTCGGCTCCCATTTTGTTCCATCTTCATGTCAAAACTGCCAACAGCAGAACAACAGAGGAGAAGAGATGCATTAAAGTCCTGAGTGGTGAGTTTGCTGCAGTTTTAGCCTCTTTAGGTGACCTTGGTGCCAAAGAATGTCTGAAACCACCGGCGCTGCCTTTCTCTCTCTGAACACAGAGGCTTTCGGCTTCTCTAACTGTTTGTTTAACTTTTTAAATCACTGTCATCATTATCTGTCCCGACGCCCGCGTCTGTTTTTTGTTTCGGTAGATCTTCTCAGCCCGAGATAAGCCGTCCCTCAAACCTTCCTCTCGGTCTTCCTCCAGCAGGAGCATGGGCTCCTAAATCACGGGAGCTTTTTTGTCAGACACAAACGATCTTGTTCCCCTCAGCTGGCAGCAGAGAGCGAGGACAGATACGATGTAAAGCAAAGACGGCAGATTAAGGTCAGGATTAGCCATCGATCCTTCACGGAAACACACATTCTGCTTCTCCAGCCTGCGTGGACTTTGTTTAATCTCTCCGCAGCAAACCTGCCTCCGCTGACGTGCGTCTCAAAGCACAAACAAGCACAAAGACACTGATTTACTAATGAATCTGTCCAGCTCTCTGATGGCTGATAAGGACAGGAAGTTATAATTGAAACTGACCAATCAGCTGTCTGCTAGACTAGATAAGGAAGCAAAGCTTCACCAGAAACCTGCAGCATCCTGCTCTGAACCAAAAAATGGACTTTCTGTCTAATCACGGATTCATGTCCATCATGTTTGTTTCAATTTTAATCTAATTAAACATCATCAGACTATGTACGTCTTTTATTGGGCTGTACTAGATGATTAAACAAGAATTTAAATGGACTGAAATTTAGCGGAGGGATTTATTAGGACAGAATAAGCGTAATCTGGTTGGACTTCACTAATTTAATTTGGATAAATTATGGTTTTGGTTTTTATTTCATGTACTAATGCAACTTTTAATCAATCTAAACTGGGTTTTATTTGGGCAAAACTAAAAAAAAAATCATCTAACTGAGCTAAATTTGAATTGTGTTTTTAATTGCAGAAAACTATGATCTGATCCGCTTAAACAGGTTAGAAACAGGATTGCAATCGGTTTAGGTCAGTTTTTTACTAACACGGGTCTTCAGCGTCCACCGTCCTTCATGTCTTTGTTGTGTCTTTGTTAAAGCACATCTTATTTAAATGATTGCATTACATCCTGAACCATTAAGTACTGCAGAAGAAGTCAGGTGTGAGGAAGCAGGAAAGGCAGCACTGTCTTTCCCACGGAGGAGGAGACGGTGAGCCTGCAAGGATATATATGGAACTGAGGGAGGAAAGGAGATGCCAACACGCTTCAGTAATGAAAGAACCGTGTTTTAATTGGACTGAACTGACTGACTTAATGACCTGGATATTGTTATATTCATTCCTCTCTGCTCAGGTTACATGTTTATTTCTTGGCATTCTGCTCCTGTCGCGTTAATTAGTCGTCTCCTCTCAGCTTCTCTGTCTTTCGCTCTGCCTCAGCTGTTGCTCATTTTCACCAGATTGCTCCCACCTGCACTCTATGCCTTCCTCCACACTTCCCTCAGTATTAAATTGTATTTATATAGCACCAATTCACATCACGTCATCTCAAGGCTCTTTACAAAGTCAAATTAAACCAGATCCTCCAGGTTGGTGAGAAAGTTTCCTCTCTAAGGAAACCCAGCAGGTTGCATCAAGTCTCTCCAAGCAGCATTCACTCCTCCTGAAAGAGCGTAGAGCCACAGTGGACAGTCGTCTGCATTGTTGATGGCTTTGCAGCAATCCCTCATACTGAGCATGCATGAAGCGACAGTGGAGAGGAAAACTCCCCTTAAACTGGGAGGAAAAACTAAAATTTGCACCTCCAGTTTTCCCTGTGCCACGCCGCCTCTAAGTTTTGCTGTTAATTTTATTAAAGGTCCTGGATATCTGTGCATGACATCAACACTGTTGCTTATCAGAAAAAAAAATTCCCTGGTTTGATTCCTGGGCTGTTTCTCCATGTTATTTGGATGTGCTTTCTGTGCATGCATGGGTTCTCACCGGGTACTCCAGTTTTATTTTATTTTATTGTTGAGAAGTGGGTTGCATTTGGAAAAACTATTTCAGCCATAGATTCAGCTATGCTTTGACCAGACATCACTAGAATTAGCTAGATTTTAACTGGACAGAACTTTACGTGATGTATTGTGTGGTTGAAAGCAGGACCAAGATGCACGCAAGAGTTTGGAAGGATCACGGTTGAGGTTTAATAAAGTGAACTTGCAGAAAATGCATGAGGAGAACAGAACATGGAGTTTGGGCAGAGTAATGGGAGGAGCCAATAATGAATAATAGATATGTTTCACGATCGTATTAAAATGTTTTCAGATTAAATAGTCGGATTGTACCGTTTATATAGGCACACGATCAATTAATACGATCATAATATGCGTGTATATGCGCCTGGCTTTATTCAGAATAGAACCACTCTGACGTACGCAGTTATCACATTTCCCAAAAAAACAAAACAAAAAAAAAAACACAGAAGAAGCATAACTTCCGTCTTTGTTTTGAACAAAAAATAGGAAACAAAGCAGCATTATAGGAGTCTTTTTCTCTTCTGAGCTCCCAGGCTGGACTTGCACCAGCTTCTAATTACGGTTGAAATGTTACTGAACAAATAATAATTTTGATCTTTTTTAATGTTTCTAACAGAAAGGTTGTATTGGGAGCACAGACAGTTTTACTTAACGACGTATTTCCTGCACTCACAAACGTGGAAATACGTCACGTTAACGTCGGACGCACATGCGCACCGCTCCTCTCATTCGGATTACAATTTCATTCTGACTGAAATTAATCTGATCACAATATTCTGAATGGCTTGTTTACGTGGCATATTTTTACTTCTGATTAGTTTTGTCCATGGGAACGTAGCTAATGATATTTATACTGAGGAAACAGTGGAGAAAAGGTGAGTTAATCAGGGGGATTTAAAACAGCTGTGGAGGAGAACAAACCAGGGAACAGGGAGTAAAGGTGATTAATTAACTCTAAGCAGGGATAAAATATACAGACACTGGTCTGAGTGGACAAACTATAACAAACAGAGAACAGAACACAAGAAATAAATTAGAAACTAAACCTGAAGAAATGAACATATATGGCAACACTAGTTCAACAATAATGTAGAGAAACAAACTGTATATGGCAAGACCATTTGAACATAAGTAAACAACCAAGCGTGTCAAGATGGTGATTATTTGAGCTTTATCACATTTTAATAAGAAAGAATATATTACTAAACTAGAATTGTTTGAACTGTATGCTATTATTCTGGAGTTACTTTTTTATCATGTTGCTAAACTGTTTTAATTGGTCTCTATGAGTCTGAACCACACTCGAATTAATGTGATCTGGATGAGTTTTAATTGAAAAACTCTTTTTTTAAAATGATCTCATCAATTTTCTTCTGAACTGAATGAGAAGAGTTTAAACATCAAGGTAAAAAAAAAAAAAAACTTCCCTCCTGTCTTTCTTTATCTGCCAAAGATTCATCCTCGGTGTCAGAAAGCTGCAGAGGTGAACACAAGCAGAAAGAAAAGATGTTGAATAAAACATAAAGTCACAAAGCAGCCAGACCGGCACAGACATGTATACGCTTCCTAAAGGTGTAAATTTATGGTAGGTCTCCTCTCTTTCACACATTCATTACAAAGTAAAATAACTCAGGAATTTGACTTTTTCCCTCTTCTCAGGTTGTTAGAAAGTGAGGACGAGGTTTTAAATAACAAGGTCCAAGTCGACGCCTGACTAATCCTGACACACGAGAGACGGGCGTTTAAAAAAAAAAAGACGACCACGAGTCACAGAGGAGGCACCGGGTCCTGAATCGGATCTGGCCCCCAGGCGGAAATGTCCATGTGAATTTCAATTCAAGCTCAAAGGATGAGGAACGAGCGACTGAGGCTTCTCGTGAGGGAGCGAAGACTCAGAGCAGCTTCCAGTTTAATTGACGGACAGCCGGGGAAATCTGCTTTCACACAAATCTCCACAATCAGCCGCCAAGACAGAACATTTACAGGACTTTTCTAGCTCTCTTCCTTTTATTTTTATTTTTTTTAGCTTTTTGGCTAAATTAAACATTTGGGATAATTAAAAGAGTCTTTAAATCAGGCAAAAATTCACTTGATAAACACAAAAAGCTGCTTTTTTTCAAGTAGTTTCATTTATTAAGGCAAAAAGATGTCAACACCAAACTGGCCACTAGTGAAAAAATAAATTATCCCCTAAAATCTAAAATCTGGTTGTTCATTGGCAGCAAAAACTGACATTTAGGTGTTAGCCGGCAATAATCACTCTTTTACATCTCTGATGGATGCTGGCCCACTCTTCATTGCAGAATTGATTTAATCCAGCCACATTGGAGGGTTTTTAAAAGCCTAAACAGGAATCAACTCCAGACTTTAACTGTTTGAGCAAACAGCTCTCTGTAGCGCCGCCCTGGTGGTAAAAGTCTAAACAGGTTGTGTCCAGGATGTGCGGGATCTGCAGAGACGTTAGCTTCATCTTTCCTGATCCTTGACCTGTACAGGTCCTGGATGGAGGGAAGGTCAGCCCTGAGGATCTTCTCTGCAGACCCGATTGGTCTTTGCAGCTTAGACCGGTCCTGTTTTGTGAATAATGCCAAATTACTCAGTGACGGACGAACACAGGAGAGACTGAATGATGGCGGTAAAGAGAAGATGACCAGCAGCTGCTGTTGAAAGTTCGGCTTCTTGAGTTGCCACAGAAAGTCCAGCCTCTCCGTCTGAAGAGTGTCTATGTGTGAGTAGGGAAGTTCACCACCATAATAACCAGTGGTAATAAAAATGATTTGTACAATCCAATGAAATTTGCCATCTCCGTTTAAACCGTCGCTTAGGGAGAAGTGGGCTGTTTTCTGGAGTTCCAAAGCCTTGGAAATTACTTTCTATCTCTGTCAGACTGACTTTGGTTCTCCTCTCTTCTTTAATCCCTTTAGATCAGTGCTTCTCAAATAGTGGGGTGCGCCCCCTACGGGGGGCGTGAAGTTATTGCAGGAAAGGCGCAACAGCAGCCCTGCCTTCTAAATCCTTCTAAACGTGACAACAGCACCCCCTGCTGTTCGTTCTGTACCTGCAGTCAGAATTACGATGAATACTATTAACAAAAAAAGTAAAAAACTTAATGTTAACTGGACTTTGTCTTTCACAACAATGGCTTGATATTATTTTTGCCACATGGAGGTTTATAGAGCAAAGTTGACTGCAGGTACGAGTCGGGCTACAAAACTTTTATGTTGTTGTCAATATTATAGTTAAAAAAGTGTCACAATGTTGAAACATTCTAGTTATTAGAAACCATTGTTATATGTTATAAATGAACCCGTATATATGTTAAAAATTTCAAAAGGGATTCTGGGTAATCTTCAGTACAACAGTTTTAATGCATTTAAAACACAAAAAAACGATAAAAGTTAAATTTTTGGCCCATTTTATTGGAATCGGGTGTGTGTGTGTGTGTGTGTGGGGGGGGGGGGGGGGGGGGGGGTATCAGATAATGAAGTAATCAGGATCGGGTGTGGTTTGTGAAACTTATCTCAATTTTCCAAATAATTTGGATTAATCTTTACTAATTAAGATTAATTAATTAATTATCCCCCAGTAAATAAAATCATCATTTGAAATCGTCCTTTTGACGTTTACTCAGGATATCTTTGACTGATTTGAACCATTTAGGAAATCTGCTAGGGCTTATTACTTTTCATAGCACAGCATTATTTATCAGGCTTTAATTATTTGTGGCGTTTTGATGATTTTATTTTGGTTTAGTATCAACTTTTCTTTCATTTCCTACAACACCTGTGCTCAAGTAGACACTCTAGTTTACCATCATTTACAGGATGTTACAGCTCCTGTCTGGAAACAACAGCAGGATTCATGTTTAGTTGCTTGTCATCAAGAAGTAAAAGAGTTGCCGTTAGATTGAAGATTTCTGTTGTGACAGCCAAAAGTGAGAAAGGAAGGAGCGCGCATCCGTCTTCTCATCCGTGTTGTCCGTCACCGTCCTTCCCTCCCGCTCTGCAAAGCGGCGGCCATCAGTCACGTCTTCCTCTGCCGTAAAGGCCCACTCCCTGCATGCACCGAGGCGAGGCTGCAGATTTACAACTTTAGCCTTTCCGTCCAAACTTCGCTCTCCTTCCCTTCATCAGACCCGCTGATCCGTGAGAGTTTAGCGAGGCAAATCGATGGAATAAGGCAGAAACATGCAAAGGAAAAATCTCCATTGATTTGTGCCTCGCTGTGACAATAGATTAAACTCAGACCGGCGCCGTCTCTTGCTTCTGTTCTGGATTATAGAAGTTTGGGTTTTAGTCAAAAAGAGGAAAGTTGTTGAATTTAGATGCACCGACTGTGGAGTCAAAGCACGTTTTATGTTACATGCAACTTGTAGTGTTTTCAACTAAATCTCGGCAACATAATCTTTCTATCTATCTATCTATCTATCTATCTATCTATCTATCTATCTATCTATCTATTATATATATATATATATATATATATATATATATATATATATATATATATATGTATATATATATATATATATATATATATATATATATATATATATATATATATATATATATATATATATATATATATATATATATGTATGTATGTATGTATGTATGTATGTATGTATGTATGTATGTATGTATATATATATGTATGTATGTATGTATATATATATATATTGCACATATACATACATACATACATACATACATACATACATACATACATACATACATACATACATACATACATACATAAATCCAATATATATTCAGAGAAAACTAATATGAACCTCTACATATTAATACTGACTGAATATACTTTGTTGTATGTGCAAACTGGTGTTTGAAATTATATCTTCTCCTACTAAACATAAATAAAAAAAAAAAAAAGTGTCCTTCTGCTTCTCTTTCTTTTCCTGGACGGACAAATTTTTACCTTCGTTCACCTGCAGATAGGGGCCACAAAAAAAAATATCACAAGAGCTGCAGCTGGCCTTCGGGCTGCACTTTGGACACACCTGGCTTAGATATTACCTGCATTGTTGTGTGCAATTTTAAGTCACTGTGGATAAACGCATCTGTCAAATTCAGAAAGATCAACACATCCCACATATCAGCTCTTCGTTGATGGAACAGAAACATTGACTAAAAACGACAGATGGAGGAAATCCCCAAAGACCCAGTTCTATCCATCCTGACATGAATACATAAACCTGACGAATGCATAAAATAAGAGGCAAAGCTGCTTTAATACCCGATAAAAGCCTTAAATGTCATCAATTAGGATACGACAAGAGCTTTTCCTTCCAAGTGAAACTCTGCTGCTGGTTTATATTTTACTTTTAGCACGGTCAGAGTACGACGGCACAGCAGGCGGGAGAAGCGCCACCGGATCTCAGCCCTTCAGACAACCTTCATACCGAAGGCATGAATCAAGTCCGAGCAGGCAGAGACAAGACGGAGCGTCAGGTTCTGACACCGGAGTCCCATTTCACCTGAGAAACAGCCCGTCTGAGCAGGTGTGAAATTAAATCATGACCGCGGTGATTTAAAGCAAGGAGCTCAGACCCGTAGGGCTGCTCTGACGGTAGCCTGCAGGGTTGGACACGTGGATCCTACATATGTTCCTTGTAAAACTTCCAGACGTTCCCAGACCCAACTTTAAAGAGTTTTCAGTCATTTCTGTTAATTTTATCACACATAACGAAAATCACCTTGACTTTACGACTGATAACTCAGCAGCGGACAAAAAAAAACAACAAAGGAAGGAAGGAAGGAAGGAAGGCAGATACAGGGGAGGAATGATTGAAGGACTAAGGAAGATAGGAAACGGACAGAATGATATGATGGAGGAAGGAAATGGACAATGAAAGATGGAAGGATACGTTATGGGAAAAAGAAAGGACAAAAGGGAGGATTTGAGCTAAGACACAAGGACGGAAACAAGGACGGAAGGAAGGACACAAAGGAGGACAAAGAAGAGGAGCAAAGAAGGGAAAGAAAGCCCGAAAGGAGGGACATTGGTAAGGAAAGGAGATAATGAATGTAAGAAAGGAGATGAGGCAACACGATGGAAGGAGAGAAAGAATAAAAGACAAGGAGAAAGAGAAGAAAAGGTGCACGAAACAGAGGCGGAGGACTGAGCTTCCAGCTCCTCAGTGTTTACAGCTCGGTCCTCCAACACTTTCCAGAGAGATTACATCAGCATCTCATCATGATTCAGGTGACCAAGTCCTCCACTCACACCATGCAGTAGTTTCTAATGACTCACGGCAGTGATGGTGGGTCACTGACTTACATCTGACTCCATGTCCCTAAAAACAGCAGCAGGTTGCTCAGTGAGAGCCTCCAGAACTGACAAAGACTCCTGGATAGATGTGAAACGTCTTCAGAAAGGACTGAACAAATGTCCCGTTGCCTCCAATTTAAGCCTGTTTGCTGCTGCGATGACCCGGATGACTGAGAATTTACACAGACATATTGTTTATTTTGTGATTTATGTTTAATTGCAACTGTTTTGCTTTGTTATTTACTTTGTTGTCACTGCAGCCTTGTGACAGAGTGCTCCATCATGCTGGAAAATCCACCGATTATCACCAAACTACTCCTGGATCGTTGCAGGAAGTTCATCTTGCATGGTTGGGATAAATCAGAGAAAATAACTCCAATCTTCTGCTGTGCATCCTGCAGAGTTTTAGTATGTCCCTAATGTCTTGTCTTGTTTCCATCCAGACTCACCTGCAGCAAGCTCTGCACCGGTGGCAACACAATCCTCTATCAGATGGTCCTGAAGGAAGCTAAACCTCTTAGCTCTGCTCTTTCAGCTATGTTATCAGCATTACTAACAACAGAAGTCGGTGATGTTTAACCACATCTGTCTCTCTCTTTAAAATCTGCTAATTGCAAACATTCAGAGCAGATTCACCTGTGGCGAAACAAAGCTGATCATCTAGGCAAGAATACAGGGAACGTGGGTTCCTGGCATTAAGATGAGGTTTTAAAAAGCTTCAACACAGCTGAAAAGTTTTTATTGTCCCATTTTTACAACTTAAACGCCTTTTGATGTGATGCCACAGAAA
Source organism: Fundulus heteroclitus (assembly GCF_011125445.2). Taxonomy (NCBI): domain Eukaryota; kingdom Metazoa; phylum Chordata; class Actinopteri; order Cyprinodontiformes; family Fundulidae; genus Fundulus; species Fundulus heteroclitus. Next base: position 7,326,217 of record NC_046376.1, on the reverse strand, counting down.
GTGACAGTTTTCTGGCTGAAAGAGGGGCTTCTTCACTTCTTCTCGCTTAAAACAAAAGTCAAATTTGGATGTTTTGAGATATTTATGGTAAAAAAAATGATGTGGAATCCATAGAAGCAATGTGCATCTGAAAACCACTACTAAATTAGGGGTTTGTTCTATATTTTGGAATCAAAATGAAAATACATTTTAGCAGCAGTAGGACTAATCCTTTATTTCACTTTTGTTGTACAATTACACCAAAACCGTAATCTCTTCTAGTTTCTGGTCTCTTTGCACAATAATCTCAGAACAAATTTAGAATGAAAACTGAAGCTGTAAAAGTCTGAAAAACAGATTTCTGCATAAACTCTTAGGCCAGGTCTGCATTTTCAACTTGCATGAGTGAAAATGTGGGAAAAGTCCTCAAACTAAACTAGGAGAGTCCTTGCAGAAGCCCCCCCCCCCCCCCCCGCCCCCCTCGCTCCCACTAAGCCAAAATAATGAATTTATTAAGGCTTCAGATTTGTTTATTGGTGGAATAGTGAAAGTTATTCAGAAAAAGTGGTAATTTTTACAAACTGGGCACAGATAACTGAGTAAGATGGTGGAAAATACTCGAGGCGACCTTCAGAACGGATGGGATTTAGGTGGAGGTCCTGATACGAGCGGCTGCTAGACGCAGATATAGACAGAATGTCCCATTAGATTAGGAAGGAGGGAAGCATTTCTGCAGGTTCATCCCAGGGTGAAATAACCTGCAGGTCAGCATGCAGTCACGGATGTCTACAGGCAGGGAATCTGGACAATACTGGAACGAGCTGAGCTGTTTGCTCAAATTTACAGGAAATTATTTCAATAATTGTATATAGACTGATATTAATGTAAACATGATCCCTGAGGGAAATGTGACAAAAATATGCAACCATAAATGCATTTTAAAGGCACCACTGTGTGCAATTCATCCAGGGAAAAATTAGCACCAATATGACCTTGTTGTCCATCCAGACACCGCAGGAAAAAACACAAATAGGTGAAATCTGTAAATGAGCTGAAAAGGCTGTTTTTTATGGTGAGCGTGTTCGAGCCCAACATGGTGATAAACTAAATTAAACCCACCACTAAGCACAATCTGCAGCAAAATGAAGGATTGTATCGAGGGTGAAGTTAATGACTAATGAATTATTTAACAGCTGTCTGTTTTTATGATCCAAGAGCTTGTTAAATATGTTCTGTTTACTGGAGCACAAATAGCTCTTTCTCTCCGTTTAAAGCAAACTCTTGCAGCATTTATGGGAGTATGTCATGCTGGATATGGCTACATAATATTTTCACGACTTTAAATAAACTTATAGGTTACCTTCCTGGAAGGAACAGGTTCGTTTCCAGAATTTACAGGAAAGTCATCTTTTCGTTCTGGGTTAAGTTTTGGAAAGGAACCTGCAAGTTACTGTTTGTGGCCTCCAAAGTAACGTCCACAATGAAACTTGAGGATATCAAAAATGAGCTTTTAGGTTTTGAAAAGTATCCCGATTCCAGAAAGTTACCTATAAGTTCTGGTTATGTTTTAGAAAGTAACCCATAAGGTCTCAAATGGAAACAGTTACTTCCCGGAAAGTAACCTATAAGAAACTGTAACTTCCAGTGCAATGGCAGTAAGATTGGGAAATTAAACTAAAAGCTCTTGAAAAAAGTATTCTTTTAAGATCAGGAAATATATTTCAGAAAGTATCCTGTAATTTTAGAAAGTAGCTTTTAGTTTCAGAAAATTCACAAGCAATGAGTTCCAGAAAGTGGCTTTTGAAAGAAACTTGTACATTTTGGAAAAGTAATCTAGTTTTGGGAAAAGGAACTTTTTACATCCAGAGAATAGTTTGTAAATTCAGCATCAAGATTTGGAAAGTAACCTGTAAATGTTTTGGACAAATAACATGTAGGTTCTGGAAAATGAACTGTGAAAGTAAGCTGCGTGCAATCAGGGAATGTGACCTCTAGGTTTTGCGAAGCAACTGGTAATTTCCAGGATGTATGCTGTAAATTTCAAGGAAATCAATTTGTAACTACTGGAAAGGAAACCATTAAGGTTCGAGGTAAGTTTCAGAAACATTTCCATATCCTCTGTGAAATAACCCTGGAAGTTCTGGATACGTTACCACAGCGGTGAAAAGGGAAAAGTGATGCCTGTACATTTCTGAAATGTAACATTTAAGTTTCAGAAAGTAACCAAGTCCTAAAGCATTGATTCCCAAAGGTATGGCCTGGACCCTACTTGGGATCATGGATCTTGTATCTGGGCATAAAGCCTTGGGAGGGTTTGAGAAAGCAACCTATAAGTTTCAAAAACGTAACTTATAAAGGCTGGAAAATAACCTGTAAATTGAGGATGGTAACCCATAAGTCCAGAAAGCATTATTTCAATGCAAGAGAGCAACTCCTGTGTTTTAGAAAGTATGCTCTGTAAAGTAACCAGTAGGTTTCACAAAAGTAACCAATAAGTGTTCCAAAAATAACCTATTTGTCATTTATTGTGTCTTGCAAGTTCAGAAAAAGTAACATGTAAGTTTCAGGAAAGTAAAATGAATTCTCTGGGAAAATAAGAAAAAACATTTGGGGAAAGTGACCTGTAGGATTTGGAGAGTAACCTGTAAGATTCTGGGGAAAAGTAACCTGCAAATTCCAGGAAAGTATTATACAGGTTGCAGAAAGCAACCTATGTGTCTAGTCTGGAAAAGATTACCTTATAAATCTGGAAACCTGTGAGTTTTAGAACATAATCTCTATGATTCAGGGGAATAATGTGTAAATTCTAGGCAGTAATGCGCAAATTCAATGATCTTAACCTGAAAGTTTCAGAAAGTGACCATAAAATAATGAAGTAAGTTCAGGAAAGTGTGAGATGTGGGTTGTACTGCGTCCCAAGTAGATCTATGTGAAAAGTCCTTTAAAACCTCTTTCAAAGTTTCCACTTACGTCTGATCTCTCTCTTTTAGAACTTCGTTACCTCCTCACCTGCATTTATGAATAAAAACAAACATTTGAATGAAATTAAAATCGGAGTTAAAGGTAAAACCCAACTTCTGACTCTACTCACACACGAGATCCACATTTAATCCTTTCAATTTGATTTGTTTTTAACAGCTCAAACATCAACTCTCATTCCTTTTTTTCAACCTTCATGGAAAAGTCAAACCTGAGCTCAAATAGCCAAGACATTTTCCTCTGACACCCGGGTCAGGCCACGCAGATGTTCAGATATCCATGGAGCACGAATCACCTGAAAAGCTGCCCTGCTTGTTTGTTTTACCAGCACCATGAACGCTCTGAGGTGAAAAGTAAAACAACAGTTGCTTTTTCCTCACAAGAAATCTCAATAGATAAGACTCCAGAAAGTAAATGTGATCACTTTCAGAGCCCAGTGACTGTTAGTCCGGAGCAGATGCTGTAAAAAACAGTCGTCACTCATCACCTGGTACCAGAGCCAATCGGGTATTAGCATTACTGATGAAATGAACCAGGATTAGGTATGTCTAAAAGAAGGTTGGGGGTTTATTTTGTTATATAAGGTCTTCCGAGGGCGTGATGTGTGTGTGTGTGACTGTTTTTAAGGCGGTTTCTTTCCTTAAACGAGTGTTGAAGCTAATAGGATCAGCAGAGTGCTGTGAACACAATGAGGAACAGCTGAAGGGATTTTGACTTGGCTGCTAACCTTACCAGGCAGTTTAACTGATGGGCTGAAGTCATCAAACATGGGAGAAACTGTTTTCATGTAAACAAAGAAACAAGGAATGATCGGGGGTTGGTTTCTGTTGTTTTAACACAGTTGTTAAAAATCGTTGAGCAACAGCCTTCTGTTGTATTTTCCAGCCAAGCAGCCGAAGGTTTCCCCCAATCTTTTAAAGTAGTCCTGATCAAGACTCAGCTTTCTTGAGGTCTTTCAAGGTTTTTCTTTGGATTAATGTATTTGAGCGACCCTGTGAGTTGAGAAGTCGTCTAACAATCGGAAGGTTGTGGGTGCAATTCCAGCTTTACCCTGTCACATGTCAATTGGTGCCTTTCTCCAGCGGTCATTGGGTGACAGTCAGGGTAGACCTTTGACAGCTTGCCAGTCTGACAGAAATTCACATATTTTCCAGGGAGCATTTGGACCACATGGGTCGTCTGTAAACAGGAGATGGAGACTCCAATAACACTTTGAGCCTTCTGGTTGTCCCAGGCTGGGTCATACAGTAATGGGTTTAAATGGGGAACCCAGACACCCCTGCCCTTAGCAACCATATCCAGCTTATTCTGGTGAACCCTGGGATTCATTGTCCACACAGTTCTGGGCCTTGAAAGAGAGAAAAAACCAAGGAGAATCCCTGATCCGATGATCAGCATCTCTACTCTGAATTTCCTGAAAATGATGAAGCTCGTTTCTGGGATCTTGTTAGTCCTTGGGGAGAGCTGGACTGAATACAGAGTGGTAATTAAAGAGGTTTGCCGTGCCTGCAACACTGCAGACAAAGCCCCAATCCATCTAACCATATCCTGCTTTGTCACACAACCACTTTGAAAAGAGTAATTTGAACTTCTTCTGCTTGAGTCAGAGACTGGCCCTGATCAGGACAGAGTAGTTCATATTTTTCTGTTTCATAACCACAGCCTCTGATTGAAGAACAAGATCTGTGACCAGAGGCAACCCAGCAGTCTCTGATCTGTACTAAGGATGCTGATCCAGATCTTGCTTGAGTTGTTGCTAGAAGCCATTATTCAATTATATTCAATTTTATTCATATAACATAATATAGTGTCAATTCACAAGACATGTTATCTCAAGGCTCTTTCCAAAGTCAGACTCCATCAGATCCTCCAGGTTGGTCAGAAAGTTTCCTCTCTAAGGAAACCCAGCAGGTTGCATCAAGTCTCTCCAAGCAGCATTCACTCCTCCTGAAAGAGCGTAGAGCCACAGTGGTCTGCATTGTTGATGGTTTTGCAGCAATCCCTCATACTGAGCATGCATGAAGCGACAGTGGAGAGGAAAACTCCCCTTTAACAGGGAGGAGAACCTCCAGCAGAACCAGAACCAGGCTCAGTGTGAACGCTCATCTGCCTCGACCCACTGGGGCTTAGAGAAGACAGAGCAGAGACACAGAAAGCACAGAAGCTCACATTGACCCAGGAGTACTTTCTATGTTAGATGGTAATAGTGGATGATCTGCCTCCCCTGATGATGTCACAGCTAACAGAACACCAGACCAGGTGTACCTTCTATGAAGAGAAAAAAACAGAGAACAAAAAGTTAAAAGCTGAAATAACAACAAACAATGCAGATTTGAGAGCAGTAGGAGAATTCAGCAGAGTGAGAGAAATAGACCCTGATGTCCTCCAGCAGCCTAAGCCTATAGCAGCATAACTATAGAGATAGCTCAGGGTAACATGAGCCACTCTAACTATAAGCTTTGTCAGAAAGAAAAGTTTTAACATTAGTCTTAAAAGTAGACAGGGTGTCTGCCTCACGGACCAAAACTGGGAGTTGGTTCCACAGGAGAGAAGCCTGATAACTAAAGGATCTGCCTCCCATTCTACTTTTAGAGACTCTAGGAACCACCAGCAGACCTGCAGTCTGAGAGCGAAGTGCTCTGTTAGGAACATACGGGGTAATCAGAGCTCTGATATATGATGGAGCTTGATTATTAAGGGCTTTATACGTTAGAAGGAGAATTTTAAATTCTATTCTTGATTTAGCAGAAAACCAAAGAAGCGAAGCTAAAAGTAGAGAAATATGATCCCGCTTGTTGATTTTCATCAGAACTCTTGCTGCAGCATTTTGGATCAGTTGAAGACTTCGAACTGCATTTTGTGGACTTCCTGATAGTAAAGAATTACAATAGTCCAGCCTTGAAGTAACAAATGCATGGACTAGTTTTTCAGCATCACTCCTGGACAAAATATTTCTGATTTTGGCGATATTCCAGAGCCTATCCCTTCAGAAAGATCTTATAAATGTTTAACTTTACACAAAATAAAAGAACATCTATCACACCTGTGCCACTTTTCATTTGTTCTGAGTGCAAAAGTTGAGATGGTTTGTCTGATCAGGATGCCCCCTGGGCGCCTCCCTTTGGAGGGTTTCCGGACACGTCCCACAAGGAGGCGTTCCCGTCTTGCCTGGGAACACCTTGGGATCCCCCAGAATGCACTGGAGGATGTCGCTGGGGACACGGATGTCTGGGCTTCCCTCCTGGATCTCTTGCCCTCATGACCCGATCTTGGAGAGTTTCAAATACCTGGGTGTTCACGTCAACAATAAGCTGGACTGGACACATAACACCGACGCCCTGTATAAGGAGGGCCAGAGCCGGCTCCACCTCCTCAGGAGGCTGAGATCCTTTGGAGTGAGCAGGCCTCTGCTAAAAACTTTCTATGACTCTGTGGTGGCCTCAGCCCTCCTCTACGCTGTTGTCTGCTGGGCTCCTGGCAGTGCAGAGCGGGACAGAAAGAGACTGAACAAGCTGGTGAGGAAGGCCACTTCTGTCCTGGGCTGCACTCTGGACTCTGTGGAGGAAGTAGCTGAGAGGAGGGTGTTGTCCAAGCTCACATCCATCATGGACAACACCTTCCACCCGCTGCACCAGACTGTAGAGGAGCTGAGCAGCTCCTTCAGTGACAGACTTAGACATCCTGTCTGTAAAAAGGAGCGCTACCGCAGGTCATTCATTCCTGCTGCTATCAGATTTTATAATGCTGCACTGTAACTGTAACCATAACTGTAATAATTAATGTGCAATAACTAATGTGCAATAATCTATTTAATACACTGTACTACAACCCGTGCAATAATCCTGATCTAGTGACTTCTGCTGCTATCAACACCTGAACATATGTCAGTACACATGTATGTATGTATGTACAAATGTATACAATGTATATGCACATATATACGTGTAGGTACGTATGTATGTAGGGGCATAGATATATGTATATATATATAAGTATATATATATGTTTATATATATATAGACCACTATGAATGTAAATAAGACATCATATGCCCATTCCTATTTCTTTTGTATTTCTTGGTATTCTTTTTGATCCATTGTATATATGAAGATTCACTGTATATAACTGAATGCACCTTCCCTACTCTGCACCTTCTTGTATGAGCCGATGTGACGAGGGAATTTCTCCATTGTGAGATCAATAAAGACCATCTTATCTTATCTTATCTTATCTTATCTTATCTTATCTTATCTTATCTTATCTTATCAGTGGAAGACAGTGGATGGATGGATAAAGTTGAAATTTCATGTAAAGAAATCAGCAGATGAAAGTTATAATGAAAGAAAAATTCATTTGTCACTGATGAGAACGCTTTATTAATACTACAACCACTGTTTGTAAAATCTAATAATGTCCAATTTCGTGATTTGGTCTATTACAAAATAATGCAAATAATGTACAGAGCAAAATTAAACATATTCCCTGTTGGTGTGCAAAGATTCTTTAAATTATACAAATCCAAATATGAATTGACACAGGTTTGTAAATTTACAAAACAGCAAGTTAAAAAAGACTTAAAGGAGACGTATTTTTGTTGCCAGAATTAAATAATAGAATGATGAAAGCATGGATCCTCGAATGTGTAATTCATTAATAGTTTTTAAAAAAAATTTATAAGTTTTTTTTATGGTTTCTCTTTTCTTCTTTTTCAGAATATTAATTTCTATATTGAAGTAATCATAAGATGTTTTTGCTCTTGTTATGTTCCATTTTCGTCTTTCCTATATCCTAAGAACAGTGATGGTTAGTTTAATTTGATGTGTAGGACAGGCACAAACATGAGCATTGTGCTTCCACCTTATCCCTTTTCAGTAATTTTTCTGTTGATGCTCTTTGTCTTGTTGCCTTTAGTGCTGACAAATTATTTGATGATTGACTGAAAATAAATAAATAAAAACATATATATATATATAGAATTAGTGATGCAACATGAATATACTAATGAAGAAAATTACCTGTTATAATATTAAACATAAATAACAGCAAAACACAAGCAGCTATTGTTGCTATTTTAGTGCTAAAAAGGGTAGTCACTGAGATGTTAATGAAAAAAGTAATTTTGGAAAACAAACTATCATTAAGTTTCTGAGCTGGATCTGTGTTAATAAGCAGCATCTTAGAAGAGTTTTCCTTCAACCGGACTGCTTTGATGAACATTTTTCAGCATAGATTTCAGTGTGTGACTTCTTTAAAACTCTATCACAGGTTTACAGGAACAAGCTCAACAACAGTTTGTCCCATAAAAAACTCTGAGACTGAAGCCAAACTAGTAAACAGTGAAGTCTGGAGTTTGTGTTGTTTATTGTCTCCAGTAGCCAACCCTGAGATGGGTTCGGAGCTGTGCTTTTGTGGGCGTGTTGCTGGGCCTTGTTGATGATGATGTTCTGCCTGGGGTGTATTGCGTTACCTGCTGCTGCAGTGAGCCGTGTTAACTCGGACGTCGTGATCTACCTGCAGCAGCAGCGATTTAATTCAGGCTGCAAAAGAAGCCGGGGCGAAAAACCCCCACAGATGGCCCGATCCATCCGGTGGGAAATCTCCGACATGGGCATCTGCCCAACAACACTCCCAAGTATATGTGGATGTGTTTGTGTGAGAGGGGGACTGCAGCCCTTTATCTGACTTACGGCTGTATTTTTGTAGCTTAAGGAAATGGAACGCATCAAACTCATTTTGTGTCTGAGAGGACTGGATATTGCAGCCAAAAACCTGGAAAACATGTTTTGATGTTTTGTCTAAAAACAGTTTGTAAAAGTGTAACCAGATCTCCTGACATGAGATCCCCTATTCTGGGGAGATATTTCTTGTTATCTGGTTCAGTCTGAGCTATTATTATGAGCCCTTAATAAGGGCTTTAACGCTTGACAACACATATCTACACTATACTGCCAAACGTATTTGCTTAAGATAAGATAAGATAGTCTTTATTGATCTCACCTTGGAGAAATTCACTAGTCACATCAGCTCAAAAGTCAGGCAATAGTCAGGAGAAGGTGCCAAAATTAGGAACTGCCATGACTCACATATGAACTTAAGTGACATACCATTTTTAATAAATAGGGTTTTTGCATTTCATTTCTGAGCTCTGCACGCTTCTTGGCTACACGTCAAGATGGAAAGCTCTGCGACCTGGAGGAGGCGGGGTGTGAAGTGCCTCCTTTAGATTTAAAGAGACAACACCAAAATGAGTTGCTCTCAGACGCATCTCAGAGCAGGGGTAAAAAGAGGGGATGAATTAACAAGGAATTGAGACCAAAGCGTTCCAGTTCGACTTTATTTAAACCACAATTGAATAATTTCAATGCGAAAAGGAAGGATTTAAAAGCATATGTCCCCTTTAACACAAACCGACCTCGATCCAACCCATCTTTTTTGGAGTACAGTTGCAAGACATCTGGCAAAAATTAGTCCTGAAGGTTGCTTTATGTTTGATGCAGGTACTCTAGAGGGCAGTGTTGCACTCCTGTGCCAAGCATACAACACCCCATTACACGTAGAAGTACATTTAAAAGCTCAGAAAAGTGCCATGGCATCACTGTAGAAACTATTTCATGCAGTTGATATTGCTGCATATCTAAATTCTCCAAATAATTTAATTAAAAAATAACATCAGCTTGTTGCTTTGTCAGGCCCAATGTCCCTCCTAAGTAAAAGAGTTGGTTGTAGTAATGATATGTGGATCTACCTAATTGACTTCACTCTGATTGGCTACAACCATATTTGGAAAACTGGTCAACCCCCCCCCCCCCCCCCCCCCCCCCAAACCTCCTCAATCTACTCCTCTCTCCCCACAACACTCAGTCATAAATCTGTATTATGGTACCAGTTCCAAACACTTCTTCCATACATTTGAGAGCATTTAGAAATTAAACATTTCTGACCACCGTCAGACATATCAGCTCCCCTTTTTAGTAACCGCTGTGAAGTATTAGGTTGAATATGTGATATTCGTGTTATGATATGGTGAATCAGCTGTGACAATGCGACAAAGTTGACCGCCTTTGAGCTGGTCCTTTGGTGTTCACTTTTGACATTCAAACGTCCTCATCAGAGCACAACAGATCATATTATACCCCTAAAACCTCAGAAAAGGTAAAGTTGCTGTCATGACCCCTTTAAGCTTCTTACTTTCTTTCAAGAGTGACGGTGATTTCTGTTCAGGAATTGTTCATTTTTGGGCCGAATCATAAAGATATCTATATTTACGAACCTCTGCCAGAAGGAGTGCGTGTTCGTCAGCCATTTTTTTTCTGTGTGGGACTGTCCGCATAGTTAAAAAAGTTCCTAGCTGCGCAGAGCGGAAACTTTTGGCCGTGGTAGCCAAAATGACGTAACATGGCCATGCAGACCTTGCGGATGCTTCAAGCATAAACCAGGCTTTAGTGTTGAAAATGCTACTTTCATTGAATAGGAAATGCAGAGGACATCGTCTCCTTCGGCTTGCAGCAAACGTTCGCTGCTCCAACATCAGAAACCTGCATTGAATGAGCTGCTCCTGACGTTCAAAATGACGTTGTACCTTTAATAATGGCACAAATGTGCACGATAGCAATGCAGTACCAAGGTGTTCCATGTTTGCATTTGTGAATTTCCAGATCTGTGCTACTTCACTCTTGTTATAAGTTATAGCTCACTTGTAAAAAGTACAATGTAAAAGCAAACCACATCAAACTAAATAATGAGATACAGTCTGTTTTTGGTCCGGGCCGAACAAGCAGACCAAAGGACTTTCCTGGTGTGGATACACCCTCAAACGTTAATAGGGTTCTTTTGCTTTCTAAAGTCTAAACCTGGTTCTGTGTTGTTGATTTTTTTTTTCTTCCTGTTACATTAAGGAAACAATAGAAACAGAGCATTGATAGTTTAGGTTTCCAGCTTCCGAAGGCAGATAAATCTGACAGCGTAACCTCAAATTAATCAGCACACGGTTTTCTGTTCACTTCATTGACTCTTGTGACGCTCTGTCAGTCTGAATCAGAGGGACCTGCCGTACATCACACATCCAGCACACACTCACAGGGGCCGTATTGATCTGAAGGTGGGAGCTATAAAATGAGCGGTGATGGATTGGTGTGGTGGGCGGCTCGGCCTTGTCACTGGTGATTTTCCTGCCAGCTCCCTGCCGGTTGATCAATAAGGAGTCGGTTTCTGCATATTCACTAAATACATCATTCCTGCGAAAGCAAATGACAGAAAAGCATGTTCCAGTCTCGCATAAATAAATAACACCTGTTATACCTAGAGCTCAACATTTGAAGAGAAACGACACAAGCGTCTTGGCTCTTTCATCTTTTTCTTAATTTGACTTGTTGAATTGAAGGTGAACCTTGACTTTTTTATTTCATTTGGAAACTCCCTGTAGCATGAGATTGAAAGAGAATGTTAAACACTGGTGAAATTTTAAAAAGTCTAAGGCCTTGACTGTCTTAGGCAGAAACCTTTATCGCTGTCATATCTGAGTTTTCCATGGAAACAGCCTCTGGCTCAGTGCTTATATATTTAGCTGTGTCTATTTACTGAACATTGACTAAAATATTGCCGTGAGTAACTCCCACTTTTTCTTTTATCCATGGAAGGTACTCCTGGCTCAATTCTGTACTGTATAGCTGTCTCCTCGTTGTGCAATTGGCACAATAAGCCTGTGAACACTTTATGCTTTATTTCCTATTGAAAGCACCCCTGGCTAAATGCTTCTGTTTAAACATTTAACTATACATTATTAATTACATGTACTCTACCAGTGTCTTTTGCCACTGTGAATAACTTTGTCCCCTTCTTGAGCGGCGCTCTTGGTGCCCTTTGTTTTTCATACTCATAGAAAGTAAGGCTGGCTCACTGCTAATGTGTAGCTGTGCTTCCTTTCTGGACATAATTGGTGGTGCTTTAAAAGACATGCTTTCGTTTTTCTCATTAAAGGCTGCCTAACTGTGTCCGTTCCTCAGATGGAGCTATTGGTGTCAAATACTTAATTATTTCCTGTATTTTTCCCATAGAAAGTGCCCCTGGCTAAGTGCTTTCTTGAACGGAGCTATTGGTGGCATAAGAGTGTTCTCTTGGTTTTTCCTCTTTCACAGAAAGTACACCTGGCTCAGTGCTGACGGGTTTAGCTTTGTTTACTGTCTTTGAATTACGTGTAGACTACTCTCACACTGTTTTGCCTATAGAAGGTTCCCTTGGTTCAGTGCCTCTCTCTGTTTATCTCTGTATTTTTCTTAGGTAAAGTCAAGATAGTCCAAAATGTTGATTAGAAATATAAACAGCAATAAAATTTACATATTCACCATCTTTTTTAAATCTATTTAAAATGATTCATTGAAAGCAAAGTGGAACCAAAGTCAGCTTTCTTGTTTGTGTCACAAACTTGGTGAATGAAGCTGATCCTTATCTTGTAATCTGTTTTATATTGTTACCGCAACACTTGTTTTCTCCCTTTGTTTTGCACATTTACAACTGTTTGATGACGATGATGAGGCTTTTGTCTGCTGCTCTTCTTCATCCTAAGTGGTGGCATGTCGGATGTCAGAACTTGGACTGCTGCTGATGGTGAAAATATTTAATGATCTATAACCGATGTGTGACGTTTATCAGCGAGGAGCGGGGAGGCTGGAGGTGTGAGCTGTCCATGGGCTCGGTTCGGTCCGGGCGATGACGCACAAGAGAAGGAAAAAGGAGAGGGCTGTTCCGCTCCCAGCATCACTTCTCCTCCCCTGAACTCTCTGGCTGAGCAGCTCTCCGCTGCAGGAACTCGGCAGCGGAGCTGAAGTAGATGGAAGAAGACGTTCATTATTCTGAGCTGTCAGTCTGCGCCGAGCACCGACCCGCGGGAAGGAGACGCGCGTAAACGCTCCGCGCCATGCCGGCTGTCCTCTCCCTCCTCTGACCGCCTCTGCCTCGCTGCTTCCCGCATGGTTCTGGCGGGAAACCATGAAGACCACGCGGAAATGTCGCGCGCTGCTGTCGGTAGCTTTGAACCTGGCGGCTCTGTTCTTCTCCACCACCGCCTTCATCACCACGTACTGGTGCGAGGGCACCCAGCGCGTCCCCAAGCCCAACTGCAGCAAGCAGCGGCGGCACAACTGCATCGACTACGGCGTAAACGAGACGGACCAGAGCAAGGTGCACTACAGCTGGGAGACCGGGGACGACCGCTTCCTGTTCCGCCGCTTCCACACCGGCATCTGGTACTCCTGCGAGGAGAACATCCACGGAGCAGGTGGGTACGTCCCCCCCGGAGACAGGAGGTGTCCAACAGCAATCCAAACCAGCGCGGAAAATGGGGGTTTGGCTCTCTTTTTACCTGCCTGCATCAGGAGAGTCTCTGTTTAAACAAACGTCTTTACTATAGGTTTTGGCGTCTTTACGCACGCAAAAGATCAAACAAAAAACCCTTCCTTCAAAATCAATTTGTATGTTAGTTACCTTCTATCGTTGTAAAGCGGTTTTCTTGCATGCATGCAGTTACTATAAATAAAACAGGTACTAGAAACGCTTCTCGTCGTTTTGAGGTAGAGATAAAGTTTAAAGAGTTTCCAGGTTTGGGTAAAATGTGGAGCTGCATGGATGTGGAAAAGTTTGGATTGTGCTGAGGGTTTAATAATGAACGTTTAACAATTAATCTACAAAACAGTCTGCAATTTCTTTTTCAAGTTTTAGACTGTTTACAATCACCACTTCAATGGATTTTAATGGGATTTTATGTGATGGACCCACAAAGTAGCGCACAATAGGAAAATGACGTATTGTGTAAATTTGTATTCTAGGCAAGTTTATTGATAAAGCACTTCCCAGTAATAAGACAATTCAAAGTGTAATAAAATCACATTTTAATCAGAAACTCCTTTAACATCCTGCCTGAACAAACAGCATCATGGAGACCAAGGAACCCAGCGGACAGGTCAGAGAGAAAGTTCTGGTTCAGTTTAAAGCAGGGTCAGGTTCTACAGCGACATCCCAAGCTTTGAACATCTCCCAGAGCTCTGATCAATCCATCATCTGCACAGGGAGAGAGAGGATGGTTCCTGCAGTCAAAATGTGCAAATCTGACCTCTTTGGAATAGTGTAAAGAAGAAAAACCTTAAGGGGTGTCAATCCAGGATGAAAACCCAGTAGAGGCTGGATCGTCACCTTCCTTAAACATACAGTCAGATTTACTTCAGAGCGAGAATCTGATGGAGGAAATTATGTTCACAGATGATTTTCTTCCTAAATGCCTTCAGCTGAAACTGCAGTGAAAGGTTGTTTTGGAAAGCATCAACTTGTTGCATTGTGAGGTTTTTATTTGGGAAAAATGTTGAAAACTTGGTGTTTTTTCATTTAATTTATAGATTATGCACTTTGTGTCGGGCCTATTACACAAAAAAACCCGATAAAGCACATCGCTCTCCTGACTCTTTTACTCTTCTTGTGTCTCTGTGGCTTCCACTAAACTCATTAACCCCCCCCTTCAGAAAAAAAAAATACACCAAATTATTTACAAAACCATCAAACTGTGTCTTTGTCAAGGACTCATTTCACAACATATGAATTAGTGAGATGCAAAGAGTCTCAGAGAACCCTGGTTCTGTTGGTGGTTCTGCTGTTTTTTTTTTTCTATCTGAGGGAAGGAGATTGATCATTTATTTGGTAATTGGCTGAAAAAAATAGTTCCTGGTGTGTTTGGTGCAACAAATCAGAGGGCAGAAAGCAGAAGATGTATCCTGGGTGAAAGCATGTTCTGACTCCCGTTTTCAAGGCTGTTCCTGAGGTCCAATTTTAAATAAAAGCATTAAATGAAGCATGTGTGAGAAACAGAACCATGCTTCCCTTCTTTCGACTGAAAGTAAGAAAATTTTACTCTCTTCTATTCGTCCTCAGACCTCCTGAGTTGTTGAGAAAAATGTGCAATTAATCGTGACTTCAGACTGTTTCACCAAAGACTCGCTGGGTTAGAAAGCTCATGGCACCCCTGAAGTGACTTTATCTGGAAACTCTAAGTATCAGAAAACACAGACTGCCTGTCAGTGTTTGGTATTAACTCTGCACAAATAAATAAAAAAAACGGCCAGCAGCAGATTCTGCAGATTTTTTTGGTGGATGTTATATTTTGTTGAACATAATTTAACGTGGCTGCCTGGGTCACGATAAAACCTGGTTTTGGGATGTTGCATCACTCCCAGCTGCGTAAGTTCATGTCAGGCTTCCAGCAGAATTTAAGGTCATCGTTGGGTCAACTGGTTCTTGCATTTAAATCTGAGCTCTTTAAGCAGTCTCACGTATTTAATGCTGCAACACATTCCAGAAAAGGAAAAAAAAAAAAGGTGACTTCATTCAGATTATCTTACTTTGAAAGGTTCCCAATCCTTCTCCCAGCATTTAAGCCCTTCTGGCGCTGAGGACGTGAAGCACTGTTTTGTTTCCGTCTTCCTGCAAACACTCATTTTTCACCACAAAGGTTGCCAGGAGGAAGCGAGGATGAGGAAGCACAGACGGATCAGGCTTCGTTTAGAGTAATGATGTTGCTCCGGTCTGTGGCGGTGACGGAGTAGCTGAACCCAAGAAAAGAGCTCTCTACTGGTTCGTCTACGTCCCAGCAGCCCATATTTATGGTCGTTAGAGATGGTTGTCCCATTTTTGGTTATTAGATTAATGCAACACATGTTCTAAAGTCTCTACCGATCTTTCCCGAATTAATGTTTTACCATCAGGGACGTGGAAATGAGAGCTTTGCCAAGGACGCTGATGCAGCTGTTATGGATCGTCGTGTAGAAGCGCAACCAGGAGGCTGGCTGGATCACAATAGATGTGATTTAATTAGAGACTTAGACTTAGAAAAACTTTATTGTCATTTTGTGTGCACAGAGTGTGTACAGAACGAAATTTCGTTTGCATACAGCTTGAGAATTTCAGTGAATTGCAGTGGATTTCAGAATAAAGTAACTTTGCAGGATAAAGTTACAGGATAAAGTGCAGCAGTGATTTCACAGTACAGCAATTAAAATGTAAACAATGCAGGACACATGTGTACAGAGTCCAGTTTTAGCTTCAGCAGTTCAACAGTCTGATGGCAGCAGGGAAAAAGCTTTTACAGAACCTGGTGGACCTGCAGCGGATGCTGCGGAACCTCTTCCCAGAAGGTAGCAGGGAGAACAGTCCATGGTGGGGGTGTGATGGGTCTCTGATGATGTTACGGCTCGGGACACACAGCGCTGCGATGAAATGTCTTTAATGGAGTGAAGAGGAGCCCCAATGATTCCTTCTGCTGTCCTCACCACTCTCCTCACGTTCTTCCAGTCAGAGGCATTGCAGTCTCCACACCACACAGAGAGACAGCTGGTCAGAATGCTCTCTATGGTGCTTCTGTAGAAGGTCTTGAGGATGGGCGGGGGCAATGCTAAGTAAAGTCATCTAATCAGAGAGATTGTGCTTTTATTTTGAAAATCTTAAGTGCTGCAAGAACTGAAGGACGTTCCTTTGCTCTTGCCGCTCTGATAGCAAATGTCTGTTCTTGCGGAGAACGTATTGTTCTTTAGTAATGCGAGGTCTGCTGGAGAGGAAGCGGGTGTAACGATTAACCGCATGTAGACCAGAATTAACCGAGGGAGCTGGGTAGCGAAATGTCGAGCATCAAACACAGAATTACTATACTGAACAGGACTAAAACCTAAAATTATGAAATGAACCGAGGGAATTTAGTGATGGGGGAAAAAACTAACAAAGATGAAGTGAGGAGAAAACCAGGTTATCAAAATAAAAACAGAAACTAGAAGTCAAAGGAACCAAACCAACTCCTAAAAACATACAATGATCACTGATCAGCTGAAGACAATATCTTTATTTCTTTTTGGGATTTGTCAACAGGCTGGATGCTCCTCTTCCTCTTTGCTCCAGTTCTTCCAGCAAACATCTGACCATGTTCCCACCGTCCAGATGCCTTCTCTGGATCAGGTTAATAAAAGCTTTATGTCCACCTGGTTCTCTCTGGATTTGGCACAAATTTCAACTCCTCATTTGGATTTCTGTGCTTCGTGTCTGTAGAGTTGACTTAATAGGAAAATATTACAAATCCTGGGTATTTTCTCTCAAATTTACACTTTTTTTATTGCCTAATTTTTTACCCTGACCTTCTGAATGGATTTCAAACCCTCACAACTGTCTCCTATCGAGCAACACTCTGGTTCTATTTGGCTTTGCAGGTTTGAACGTGTGTCTGACCCAGTTCAGTGTAAACCTTATTAAGTAGCTCAACTAAAAGGGTTGAATTTCAGCTCAGTTTCATGCTGTTGTGGTGATGGTTTAAAGCGAAATTAGCGTGAAAACAAATTTCTGTAAATTTAGTTTGAGGAGAAAAAGCTAAAAAGCAGAACGGCCTTTGATCCGGACAAGATCCTGACAGGTTTACTCACTTTTTTCTCTCTTCAATCATTCAATTACTTATGTCTCTGACATTTCTTTAAAAATATGTTTGTTTATTAGTGTTAGTGGTTATGCTGTAGCAAATTTGGTAGCACTTGCAGCAAGAAGGTCCTGGGCTCAAATCCTGGCCTGGGCTCTTTTTGAATGGAGTGCGCATCCTCTCCTTGGGCATGTGTGGGTTTTTTCTGGTTACTCCTGCTTCTACGGCCATGACTATTGTATTTGTGTGTACGGTTGTTTGCCCTGCATGTCTCTATGTTGCAGAACCCAGCCACCCTACAGAGAAAGCCCATTTCGGATGCTTTTACCCGGGTTCTTTCTAATTTAAAAAGACTTTTAAGCTCTATTTGGTTGTAATGAGCAGACTGGACTAAGCAAACATTAATGTCCCATCAGTGTATAAAACCCACATGGAAATAAAGTTTGCTATAACCGTAAATACGCACTCAAACCACATCAGCAAAGTA
This sequence comes from Fundulus heteroclitus, assembly GCF_011125445.2. Lineage (NCBI taxonomy): Eukaryota > Metazoa > Chordata > Actinopteri > Cyprinodontiformes > Fundulidae > Fundulus > Fundulus heteroclitus. The sequence continues at coordinate 7,308,341 of NC_046376.1, read as the reverse complement.
TTGTTTCAGGGTTGCTAGCGGGCGGCTTAGCCTGCTAGCTCCTAGTCCTTTACCCAGTCAAACCTTCAAAACAAAAAACAAAAAAACACATCAAAGATTAGATTAGATTAGATTCAACTTTATTGTCATTACACAGGTACAGGTACAAGGCAACGAAATGCAGTTTAGGTCTAACCAGAAGTGCAATAGCAGCAAGTGCAGGATAAACAATGTTCTAATAAGTTCAGGACATGGTTTTTTACTGAATAAACATAGAGATGAATACTATTATAGACAGACTTTTACTGATAGATTTGTCCTATGAGTATAATATATAGATAACTAGTATTGTGAACTAAATTTACAGCTGGATATGTACCGAATATAATATACAGGTGGATATTACTATAAATAGAGTTTTACAGATATGTACAGATATGTATATATAGATAACTAGGGTAAACCATTCTAACCTTCCCCAGTTTATTTCTCTGCCAAACCTTTGCATTTGTCTGTCAAAGAATATATATTTGTAGTATACATGTAAGTTGAACATTTTGAAATCCTTGCAGTTCCTCCCTCGGTATCTGTGTAACCCCAGCAGCATGTTGAAGTCTCTTGCTCTATTATGGCATTAGTCTACAGCGGTGGTGTCCAAGTCCAGTTCTCTAGAGCTGCTAACTTGCAGGTTTTGGTTGCATCCCTGCTCCAAGCCCTGAAGCTAGTAGAAAATACAGACAATTTATTCATATCATTACTGTCTATTTAGTATTTCTGACTGAATTATCTGAGAAGTATACTGACTGATTTTTAGGAGATGTCTTGTCAGTTAGGCTGTTTTCTCTTCCGCATCCCACAATGCAATGCACACGTGGCTATGGGAATGCTTTTGGACCAGGTATAACTCTGGTAGCTTTGTCAGATGGACGTCAGATCACATTCACACTATAAACGAACCACTCTAGAGTTCGTTTGAAGCCGTCTATGTTTATCCAAACAGGCTGGTGCCTATCTCCAGTAGTCATTAGGCAAGAGGCGGCGTCCACAGGTCGCCATTACAGACACACCAAGACCGTTTCCTCCAATCCTCCAAACTCTCGAGCGGCTTGTTTATGGTTTGCTTTGATCCAAACGGGACCAATGTTCACGAGCATGCAAACTACTATATTTGGAGGGGCAAAGTCAAATTTCGACTTGCACCATAAACCCAACATCATGTATCTTCTCGTAGGGCTGGACGATATGGCCTAAACTTAATATCACGATATATTGAGCACTGGTGCGCGGTCTGCATTCGTCATCGATGTAATGTACAGTCAGACTAACGTACGGGATCATAGTGCGGCTGGACAAGGGAGCAGATGTGGTTGCAATGTACTTAACAGCTGCTCCTCTTCCTCCTCTACCGCCGGCATGTGAAATTTCCTCCATTTTCTCAACCTCCCCGTCTTCTTTCACCTCAGATAGGATGAGGTCACGTGACTACAGACTGTGCGTCTTAAAGGGACATGAACATAGCCTACACAGTCAAAAAAAAGTCAAAATTGGCTTTTCATTTATTTTTTTTAAAGGTATACTATGCAACGGGGTTGATTTTCCAGCGAGGCTCCCCCCAGAGGGCAAAAGTAAAAGTGCACTGTTGTAAAGATGCTCAGCTGTTCTGGTTTCTCCATCAAGCCAGGCGCGGTTGTTTTGAGCTTAGCAGACAGGCGAACGCAACGAAAAGTGGAAAAACAGCAGTACAAACAATGACTAACACAGTGAAGGTATGAACATCAAGCTTCTTGCAGCGCTATCTTGGCGCGGCGGCCGCCTCGCCAGTTTTATTATTATTATTTATTTTTTTTTATGTTGGCGAGACGCTACCGCCACCGCCTCGCCAAGCCACCGCCGCCGTCGCCTCGCCGCGGCCGCCGCGGTAGCGTCTCGCCAACATAAAAAAATAAAAATAAAAAATAATAATAATAATAATAATAATACTCGATATGCTTGCATGTTTATTTGACGTTAACACGCGGTTCTTTGTTGTTGCTTTCACGCGTGCATATAGTGAATGGCAGGGCAAAAACACATGGAGTTCTCGCCGTAAAGCGAGACTTCTGTGAGTGCGGGCCGAGGGCTCCTGCAATTGCAAGTGCGGTATTTCCCCCACAGACCCCCAGGGCGGCCGAGAAAACCTTTGTTTGACCTGAAATGACTCATTTAATCATCCAAAACGGTATGGAACACATTAATTAACTGAAAAATGTTGCATAGTATGCCTTTAAATACCAAAAACACTGACATGGGCCAAATGACATCGGTTACTTTCATTAATCTCGGTATTGGTTAAATTTTTGGTTTATCGCCCAGTTCTTTCTTCTCATCTTGTCGGCTTGATGTATTGTTGACTCTTTACCCAACACCAATCTCATTGTAGCCTCGCAGTGCCAGGCGGCCACGCCCAGAACACCTTAAACTGTGAAAAATTATTTATCTGTCTGTTTCTATAGAAAGTAAAAAAAAAATGTACGCGATTCTACTACAAAAGTGTGTTGTTACTTATCCTGTAGCTGGAGAACAGAAATAAGACGATATCCTCAAATTACTTTGATGTATTTTGGTGCTCAGAATGAGATTATTCAGCGTCCCTGTTCTCCTTTTCCACACGCAGCTTTCTCTGAAAACACCATTGTATTTACGAGTGTCTGGGGTCTTGAAGCGTTCACTAACTCGTGTTGGACCTGACGTGGAGAAAAGCCTGACTTACTGAAGGTCAACCAGGCGGTTAAAGGTTAAATTAAAGTAGTCATGGACTCTTCAGTGAGGATTATTCGCCTCATTACATCACAACAATCTGCTCCGACTGGCTGAGAGACACATAAGGAGCTCAGCTTGGTACTGTTTTAACGGCAGTAATGAGAACAGAGGGGGCTTAAAATTCAGACCATTTCATGCTGAAATGACCTTTGTCACAAATACAGAGTTGTTAATGTTGGTGCTTTAATCTTATTCAGTTCTTCTCGGCTGTCTTAAAAAGGTCCAAGGAGCCATTTAACTTTTGGTTGATCAGTTTTTGTGTGATCTCTGGTTTATTGTGTGGAGTTTGGACCCATGCGGCTGGAGGAGAACGTGTAGGAGCGTCATAGCTGCTGGTGCATTTTGTGTTTTCGCTGGATTAAATATTTGGGTCTCTGTCTAGGTGGTTGGTAAGAAGTTAAGTTGTTATTTCTGTGTTTTTGGACTGAACTGAGATTGTCTGTTCAATTCAATTCAATTCAATTCAATTTTATTTATATAGCGCCAAATCATGAAACATGTCATCTCAAGGCACTTCACAAAGTCAAGTTCAATCATATTATACAGATTGGGTCAGATTAAATCAGTTGTGCTTTAAATCAGAAAAGGAATTTATTTTTGGTTCAAACACTCAATGTTTGCTGAACAGGAGGAATTAGAGCTGCTATAAAAGCTACTATAAAAGAAGTACATGAACGTTATTATCCTCTATCCCTCCATCTCTGCTTCCTTCCATCTATCCACCACCAATTGGCCAATCATCCAAGTCAAGTTTATTTGTGTAGGACATTTTAGCAGCAAGGCTAAAAGTACTTTACATCATGAAAACATGGAAACAGTCACTGGTTGTGAGACCAGTAACAAACATTAAATTGTATCAGGTGAACACATCAATAAACATCAATTATGTTGGTCAGTGTTCCTTTTATTATGGCTGAAAGCAGCTCTAAACAGGTGGGATTTCAGTCTGGATTTAAAGGAACTCAGGCTTTCAGCACTTTTACAGTTTTTTTGGAGTTTGTTCCAGATCAGTAGAGCATAGGAACTAAATGCTGCTTCTCCATGTCTGGTTCTGGTTCTGGTTCTGCAGAGCAGGCTGGAGCCAGAAGACCTGAGTGGTCTGGAGGGTTGATGCCCTGATAACAAGTCTGTGATGTATTTAGGTGCTAATTCAGGGATTTATAGACTAACAGAAGGATTTTAAAGTCTATTCTCTGAGATACAGGGAGCCATGGAAGAACTTCAGAACCGGGTCCATGTTCTCTACGTTCTTAGTCTTAGTGGAAGGACTTCAGAACCGGGTCCATGTTCTCTACGTTCTTAGTCTTAGTGAGGACTTCAGAACCGGGTCCATGTTCTCTACTTTCTTAGTCTTAGTGAGGACTTCAGAACCGGGTCCATGTTCTCTACGTTCTTAGTCTTAGTGAGGACTTTAGAACCGGGTCCATGTTCTCTACTTTCTTAGTCTTAGTGAGGACTTCAGAACCGGGTCCATGTTCTCTACGTTCTTAGTCTTAGTGGAAGGACTTCAGAACCGGGTCCATGTTCTCTACGTTCTTAGTCTTAGTGGAAGGACTTCAGAACCGGGTCCATGTTCTCTACGTTCTTAGTCTTAGTGAGGACTTCAGAACCGGGTCCATGTTCTCTACGTTCTTAGTCTTAGTGGAAGGACTTCAGAACCGGGTCCATGTTCTCTACTTTCCTAGTCTTAGTGAGGACTTCAGAACCGGGTCCATGTTCTCTACGTTCTTAGTCTTAGTGAGGACTTCAGAACCGGGTCCACGTTCTCTAAGTTCTTAGTCTTAGTGGAAGGACTTCAGAACCGGGTCCATGTTCTCTACTTTCCTAGTCTTAGTGAGGACTTCAGAACCGGGTCCATGTTCTCTACGTTCTTAGTCTTAGTGAGGACTTCAGAACCGGGTCCATGTTCTCTACGTTCTTAGTCTTAGTGAGGACTTCAGAACCGGGTCCATGTTCTCTACATTATTAGTCTTAGTGAGGACTTCAGAACCGGGTCCATGTTCTCTACGTTCTTAGTCTTAGTGAGTACTTCAGAACCGGGTCCATGTTCTCTACGTTCTTAGTCTTAGTGAGGACTTCATAACCGGGTCCATGTTCTCTACGTTCTTAGTCTTAGTGGAAGGACTTCAGAACCGGGTCCATGTTCTCTACTTTCCTAGTCTTAGTGAGGACTTCAGAACCGGGTCCATGTTCTCTACGTTCTTAGTCTTAGTGAGGACTTCAGAACCGGGTCCATGTTCTCTACGTTCTTAGTCTTAGTGGAAGGACTTCAGAACCGGGTCCATGTTCTCTACTTTCCTAGTCTTAGTGAGGACTTCAGAACCGGGTCCATGTTCTCTACGTTCTTAGTCTTAGTGAGGACTTCAGAACCGGGTCCATGTTCTCTACGTTCTTAGTCTTAGTGAGGACTTCAGAACCGGGTCCATGTTCTCTACATTATTAGTCTTAGTGAGGACTTCAGAACCGGGTCCATGTTCTCTACGTTCTTAGTCTTAGTGAGTACTTCAGAACCGGGTCCATGTTCTCTACGTTCTTAGTCTTAGTGAGGACGCGGGCAGCAGCGTTCTGGATCAGCTGCAGTGTTCTGATCCACTTTTTAGGCAGACCTGTGAAAACACCGTTGCAGTGATCAGTTCCACTAAAGATAAACATGGATTAGTTACTCTAGATCTCGTTGGGACATCAGTCCTCTAATCCTGGAAATGTTCCTCAGGTGATAGAAAGCCGACCTTGTAATTGTCTTTAGATGCTTTTGGAGGTTCAGGTCTGAGTCCATCACTACACCCAGATTTCAGGCCTGATCACCAGTTTCTAGCTGAAGCTGCTGAAGCTGCTGATGACTCTAGTTTGTTCATTTTCAGGTCCAAAAATAATAACTTCAGTTTTGTTTCTGTTCAGCTGGAGAAAGTTTTGGCTAATTCATGCATTGATTTGTTCTAAGCATCCGTTCAGGTCATGGATGGGTCAGATTCACCTGGTGACATTGTAACGTAGAGCTGAGTATCATCTGCATAGTTATGGTTACTAGTCTTGTTTCTTGTTAAAATCTCAGCTAATGGGAGCGTATAGATATTGAATTGAAGGGGTCCCAGGACTGAACCTTGGGGAACCCCACATGTGACTTTTGTTCACTCTGAGGAGAAGTTACCTATAGACACAAAGAAGTCGCTGTTCTTTAGGAAGGATTTGAACCAACTGAGTTCTGTACCAGAGAGTCCAGCTCTCCAGTCACTTTAATAATATATCATGGTCAACAGTGTCAAAAGCTGCGCTGAGGTCCAACAGAACCAGAACTGTGATTCTTCCAGTCTTTATTTATGTGGATGTCAATGAACACTTTGATGATGGCGGTCTCTGTACTGTGGTGACCACGGAAACCGGACTAAAAGCATCAAAGTGGTTGGTTCTTTGCTTTTTCAGTAATTTTACTGATAAATGGCAGGTTGGAGATTGGCCCGTAATTCTACAGATGGGATTTGTCCAGATTGTTCTTTTTTTTTTATTATTAGTGGTTTAGTAACTGCTGTTCTTAAAGCCTGGAGAAAAACCCCAGATGAGATGAATTTACTGTTTGGATCAGGTCAGATGAAATGACAGGCCGGACTTTTTAAGGAAGGTTGTAGGTAGAACATCAAGACAGCAGGAAGAGGAGCTTAACTGATTTATAATTTCTTCTAAGCTTTTATAGTTAAGTGGTTTAAATGTAGTCATTTTCTCTGCATTTATTATTCATCCATCCAGTCCTTGGTATTTGTCAGTTTCGTATTTTAGCCTCTTCTGCTTCACCTTCTTTGAACTCTTGTTTTTATACTTTAAAAATGTAAAAAATTAACCATGAATTCTTATAAGGAGAACGAATTTAGAAACCCCTGCCAAAGTCATTTCTATAATTTCATTTGGATTTGGTTCATATCAGTTAAAACAGAATAGGATAGAAATATCCTTTATTGTTCTTCAGATGGAAAATCAGGAGCACCAGCAGCAATTTGACAGGCAGATGGAAGCATGCAGATCAAACAAAGCAAAATATAATAAAATAAAAATAAGAGAGTTTACAGTAATGGCAGATTCACATGAGTTACATAATGTGCTGTCATCACTGGCATACTCAGATTTAAATAAATATGCTATTTTATTACATATACATATAATTTGACAAAGTTTGTGATAAAAACATGAACTTACAGTAATTATGCCAGTCTGCTGTATAATTAGTCTGACTATATCTGCATTTCAATACTTTCCACTCTTTATGTTTTAACTAAATAATTCAGATTGACACTCAGGTACATTACCTGTTGTTTCTCACAACCATCCATACTCATCAGAGTTGTAATTAACCTCCAGACGACATCAAACCCCTGATTAAACAGGCTGCACAGCTGCAGGGGGATTGCAATGAAAGGCTGATCCCAACAGGAATTATGCGACTTTGAAGTGAAACTGTGAGAAAAGATGTTTGAAAGCCCCTGAAGCCCGAAATGAATCAGTTTCATTACATCCTGATGTACTGAAAATGTGATAAGTGGAGTTATTTTTCTCTCTTTTTTTGCATGTAATTAACATTTCATAGCGGCGCTGTGGTGCCCTGCGTGCCGTAGGAAGGTGTAAGTAGGAATACTGATTGTGCTGTTGGTCCTGTCGTCAGGTCATGGATGAGCCCGCTCACTCTTTAATTACATTTTAAATTCATGTCCTAATCAGACGCTGAGCCGCTCACCTTTTGGCTGCTGCACACTTTTAACGCAGCGCAGCCGTAACGTTCCCTAGATTATTTTATTTTTTTACCACTTGATCTCCTTTAACCTCAGAGAGAAAAAAAAATGGAGAGATCTTAGATGAGATTCTAAAATAGATCCTAACTTCACACAGATTGCAGTTACAGGCTAGCAAAACTGGTTTGGCCCTTTTGGATTTTTCCTACCAAGCAGTATTTTGTCTAATACTAGCAGACAGAAACAAGCAGGTAAAATAAAAAGACAAACACTTGAAAGACCTTCAGAAACCAAGCTCCACTGATCCAGATAACTTTAACAGAGCGAGTCAGTATGGGAGCGGATCCATTAAACGACTCGACCTTTTCTTTCTCCACCTGAAATCAGGTTGCAGAGGTGTCCAGAAGTGGATAAATGGTGTTGTGGCCCAGGCTGCTGTAATGTTGGTCACGTTTAAGCTGAGCCGAAAGGCAGAGCTTTCCTTTTTGCCGGTCCGTACACGTTCCAGCTCTCCTCTACCATCAGGAGATATGGATGAAGAAAGAAAGGACGAGGTGCTGGAGGCAAGCGGCTGAGATGAGCTTCCTGCATCGGGCTCTGCTTTAGAGAGAAGGTGAAGAGCTCCTTCCTCTGATGGTGATCAAAAGTTGTCCGTTTCAGTAGTCCAGGAGTCTGATCAGGAAGCCTGTTCAGCTGGGAGGAGACCCTGAAATTGGTGGACGGGCTATTTTTGCCTTTCTTATTTTTTCTCATTTTACGTGTCCTGTCTGGCAGTGTAGCATTAAGAATTGCCGTCTTAATGCCAAACAGAGCTCAACAGATTTTAGTTTAACATGTGGAGCATTACTGATTTTGCCATTGTGCTTCCGGCGGCACCAAGCGGGAGAACGGAAGGTAAAATGTGTGATTAGCTAGCTGAGCACCCAGAGCCGTTTCTTTACCAGCAGGCTCCCACCTGTCAGTGAGAACAGAGAGAGACGGTGACGCTGCGTCCTGCAGACCTCCTGTTTGGAGCAGCTCAGTGTGACATATGAAACAGTTGGATGTAAAGACTTCTTGTTGCTGAGAAGTTTATAGTTTGACATGTACCTAAGTACGCCTCGAGTACGCAGGGACCTCTGCGAAAGTTAACAACCCCTGAGTATGTGGGGGGCCTTTACATGAATGCACTTCTAGTTTAGACATTACAGTCAGGCAGTCTGGTAGAAAGCTCAGGGGTCCTATCAGGTAATGACACATGCTGCGTCTCAATTTGCAGGCTGCATCCTTCGAATGACGCAGCCTGCAGGCTGGTTACGTCAAACGATGCACAGAGTCTGTCCCATTTTAAAAGGGAGCCTTCGAATTCCCCAAATTCTGAGGATGCACCGCTACCATCCTCAGTGGCCTCGCCTGCCATAAGATTACCCGAGGTGCTTTGCGTGCTTTTTTAGTGATAGTGAAAGTAGTGATTTAAAGGCATACTAGGCGGCCGCCTCGCCAAGAAAGCGCTGCGGGAAACCCTGATGTTCATACTTTCACTGTGTTAGTCATTGTTTGTACTGCCGTTTTTCCACATTTCGTTGCGTTCGCCTGTCTGCTAAGCTCAAAACAACCTCGCCTGGCTTGACGGAGAAACCAGGACAGCTGAGCATCTTTATGACAGTGCACTTTTACTTTCGCCCTCTGGGGGGAGCCTCGCTGGAAAATCAACCCCGGTTGCATAGTATACCTTTAAGTCAGTTATTTACAGGGTTTGTACACATTTAACTATTCAATTAAAATTACTAAAGTTACAAACATAAGCTTATATCAAGTCTTACAAATAAATATAAAATTTTAGATTTAAACATATTCGCTGTTTTTCCCGGGGTGGGGTAGACATGATGACGTCGTGTCGCAACCAGGAAGTGTTCCAAAGGCTAGACCGTCCCATTTACCAACGGTTGAGGATCCTCCGGAGCATCCTCCGATGGCTGGGTCCTCCTAAGGCTGAGTAGGCTGGGTCCTTCGAAGGACGCAGCTACAGTGTACCGTAATACTCTGAAGATCCATTGAGCGGAGCGGCTTTGTCGCATTTTAACCGATTTTTGAGAGCATTGTGCCACATAAAATCGGCCAGTAAGCAGAACTGTTTAGGTTTAAGCAATTTAAGTGATGCAGGCCGCAGGACAGGATGTGACGTTCTGGCAGAGAGTGCTGGAGTGAGGCAGGTATAAATAGGGAGAGTGACAGGTGAGCAGAGTTGGCAGTAATTAGTGCAGCAGGTGGAGCTGATGGTGGTGCGGGCTCCGCCGAAGTGGATCCAGTCACGGGCCCAGAGACCCGAGGCCCTGGGCTGCCTCGTGAAACAGCCGTCAGGTGTTTTTCCTTCCTGAGAGTGGAACGTGACAGGATCCTCTAAAGTGAGCAGGAAAGGGTCTCTGGACCTGATACCCTGAAACCCAGCATCAGATATGTGAAACACAATGAATGGGCGGATGGTGGGACGAGTTAAAGAGACAGCAGATCGCTGAGTCCCCGCTGCAGGCCCACAGAAAGTAATTTCTCTTGTCGTCCTACCAGGCGAGCGACATCAACTCCTACCTGAATGTGCTGATGCCATGATTTTTTCTGGGCTCCTTCCTGGTTTTGACTCTTCAACATTCAGCAACTACTCTCTTCTACTGTATGCATGCAGATGTATGCTGCTGGATTACTTTTATCTGGTTCTGATTTCTGATGTTTTCTACTGTTCAATTTGAATTTATCACTAAATTAAAAATGCTCCTGGTGGATAATAAATTGTCCGCTGTTGATTCTTGCATAGGTTGTTGTTTTCTTAACACACATACACATGTCTATATATATATATATATATATATATATATATATATATATATATATATATATATATATATATATATATGTATATATATATATATATATATATATATATATATATATATATATATATATATACTAGGTAGATAGATAGATAGATAGATAGAATGATAGAATGATAGAATGATAGATAGATAGATAGATAGATAGATAGATAGATAGATAGATAGATAGATAGATAGATAGATAGATAGATAGATAGATAGATAGATAGATAGATAGATAGATAGATAGATAGATAGATAGATAGATAGAAAAACTAAGCTTAAAGAGTTTCTAAAATGATAAACAAGCATACTTGGAGCTTAAATTAGTCCCGAGAACACAGAAACCACCTTTACTTTTGTCACAAAGCAAAAAATTGTAACCAAATCCATTGAGATCACAGTTGGAAATCTAAAATGTGAATTATTAGGTCTTCCTGAACATTTATGTCCGTTTTAGGGCTAGTTTCATGGAGCTGTGGCCTTATGTATCTGATTTGCTTTTTCACTCAAACTCTAAATCTGCATCTCAAAAAAATAGACTAAACCGGAAAAGGTAACATTTAATCTGATGACCCAAAGGAAAGATTGGGTTTAATAATTTGCATTGATACAGCAGCTCCCTTCAACAAATTTTAATTTAACTTGAAAGTTTCTCCAAATGTTGTGCTGCATTCCACACTGTGATGGTGAGGACTGGTGGAAGTTGTGCAGAGGACAGACGCTGACTCCCTCCACAAGAGGGCTAAGCCACACAGGTTCAATGCAATAGAAGCTGCTGTGTCCAAGCATATTTAAGGAAAGTTGAGTGGAAGGAAAAAGTGTAGTGCAAAAAAAAGGTGCACCAACAACAGGAGTAACCGAAGCCTTGAGAGGATTGAGAAACATTCATAAGGTGCGGACAGCAGCTGGAGCCCGAGTTTCAAAATCCATGGTAACGCGAAGAAAGTGGAGAATCTATGAAGTATTGTTAAGAGGAAGATGAGAGACACCAACGTTGCAGATGAGCTGAAGGACGCTATCAGAGCCACCTGAACACAGCACATGAACATATTTTTCAGCAGGTCCTTATTTCTGTTTTAAAAATCCTGTTTAAGTGGTTTGATGAAATATTTAAATTCTCAGAGGAACTGAACTTTGGGTTTTTCGTTATCTGTAAACCACGAGCGTCAGAATTAACAGAAGCAAACACCAGAAATTTACTCTGCAGGCGATGAATCTGTGTAATAAACGAGTTACACGTTTTTTTAAATTAATTCCTGGATTAAATTAGCTTTTTAAAGAAGCATTAAAACACTCTCAGTGCGTCTTATGAGCAGCTTCAGTCATCGTTTCAGAGCACCTCTAGGTATTCTGGTTCTAACCGTCTGTCTCAGCGCCTCAAACTGAAATTATTCAGTTGCCTTGTCTTTATTTGGGCTTTGTGGAGCGTGTTTGGTCGGGGGTGTCAGCGGCGGTGTGGGGGCATCAGTAATCAGGCCGGTTATGGATGGCCCTGCTTCTTCTCCGTGGCACCGTAGAGGTTGAGTTATGGCTCGTGTTGCAGCTGCTGATCTGTGACCCGCCGGGTCGCCCTGAGCTCTGATGAACTCCCTGCAGCCGCCCGAGCGTGCCAGAAAGAAATAACACGAAGCCGAGGAGGCTCCAAACACCCCCGGGGAGAGAAGTTATTAAGTCCGCTCTCCGCCGCTCTGAATAGTGGATAAAATTCATCAACTACAACAAATGTAAATCATATGACAATTATTACAATAGATGTGCTTTCAAAATGAAGTTTGCCTCTTATTTAGTGCCGGAAATCTCTCTAAACTTATATTTGTGTTACATAAATTTCAGAGGACTCAACACGAAAGGCACAACCGCAACAGAAACGCTCTTTTTGCTTAATATACGCATCTATATTTTATAATTAGGGTAATTAAAGAGTCGGCACTGACTCACCTCACACGTCTCCAAACATGTCCAAACGGAGATTATTCAGCGGTTGTTCTCAGTGGAAAGCTGCAGCCGGCTGGTTAAAGGTGAAACTTCACTTGTCTTTCCTGTCCTTCCGTCCATCATCAACGCCCTCGTGTCCATGCGGGGTCAGAGGGGGGCTGGCGTCTATCTCCAGGAGGCGGAGTGCACCATGAGCAAGGCATCGGTCCATCACAGTCACAGCTGAGGGCAATTCAATTTAGCCAATTAACCTAACTGTCATGTTTTTGGACTGAGGGAGGAAGGCGGAGTACCCAGAGAGAACCCACGCATGCACAGGGAGAACATGCAGACTCCAAGACTCCAGGCTGGGATTTGAACCCAGGACCTTTTTGCTGCTACGCAACAGTAGGGCTGGACGATAATTCAATAACAATATATATCGATCGATAGACGTGTGGCGCGATAGGGAAAAATAGAGTCGATAAAAGTTCGATATAGAAACAGTTTTCCTTCCAGCCTTTCAGCCTATCATATTCGTTGATGCTACAGTCACTACTTCCTCTCGACCAATCGTAATCGCGGACTCAGGCAACGCCGTCACAAAGCGCCGCCCTCTCAAACCACAACACAGAGCACGTGAATATGTCGCAGCAAGGATCGGCGGAGGAAACGGTCCTAAAACGGGGTTTTACTAGTTCGCCAGTCTGACAGAAATAAACCAAAGTGATTTGTAAAACTTACAAGGAACCGGTAAAAACAAAGTCTGGTAACGCAACCAACTTGTTTCATCACGTAAGCCGCTCACTCCGCACGCGCTGCTGCGCGAGCTGTGTCAGCCCCACGCGGCTCCGCGGATATGCTGCTGTTGTCTGCAGCTGAAAAACCTGGCTTCAAACAATTACTCGCCACTCTTGATCCGCGATATAAAGTTCTGAGACGCAAGTTTTTCTCTAACAGCGCTCCCTAAATTGTGCAACTAGTGCAGAGAATCAGTGCAATATGAGCTGCAGTCTGCGTCCTCCTTACACGCCACAACCTCGGACCTCAGCCGTGCGTCAGCCTCTCAATTATGAAACCTGAGAAGTAACTAGTGTACTATTCCCACCTAAATTTCCTTTTATTTATTTATTTGGTATATTTATTTTGGTCATTTTACTGGTTACTATAGTTTATTCTTTGTCATTATTTAATAACGTAACTCAGGTCTCTTAAGTTATTTTGTTTTAAAAAAATTCTGTTATGTTTAAAAAAGTTGGTTAAATAAAGATTTAATTGAAATTCTGTGTTTTTGTTCTTTATTAAAATTAAATCATTTAGCAATATCATAAAATGTCCAGGCAGAGCTGCACATAAAATATGGTTTTAAATATTTTCAATAATTATCGATATCGATCATATGCATTTTTTTTATCAATAAGCTTTTTTTCTATATCGTCCAGCCCTACGCAACAGTGCTACAAACACACAGTTCAGTCCATGTATCATGTGTGGTTCTATAAAAGTTATAAATAGCATAGTTTATACAATATTAATGTGCCTTATTTACAGCTTATATCATCATTTATACATCTAAACACACTATTGACCTACAACTACAATGTATAAAAATTACCCAACTGTCCAGATTTTATTTTTAAATTTAAAACATTCTTTTTCTTACATTTTAACAGTTTTAGTACTTGGATACTTCTCTGTTTCTCAGCTGTTGGACTGGCTGCTATAAACCTAAGTTTATTGTAGCGACTTATCCACACTTTGACAAAAAGGCTGATTTCTATACATCTACAATAAAGAACGATTACTATCAGGATGGTTCCTCACATTTAGTAATAAAATTAAACCATATTCGCCAACCTAGAAACTGTATGATTATTATTAACCAAGCTAATGACCAAATGTCACTTAACTATCCAAAATGCAGAAGATTTTTGACAATTATATGCTCGTTTGGTAACTCTAGAAATGGTGCCGAGAAAAAGTATTCACCTCCTCAGAGACTTCTTTCTGTTTTTTTTCCCCTTTTTGTTTTGTTACATTTAAGTGTTTCAGATCCTGAAACTCGTTTTAATATCCAGGAGGAAATGCTAATTAAATTTCTCCAGCCACACTCAGGCCTTAATACTGTTCTACTGTCTAGAAATCAACCAAGTAGAACCCGTCCGCCAGCATGAAGCAGGCTAAAAGAGCAACAACACATCTGACACCGATGAAATAAACAAAATCACTCACATTTATTAGTTTAAAAGAGGCTTTTCTGGTCAGAACCTTTATCCACACATGGCGTAAACGCAGAACAGTGGAGAACCTCAGACATGGCGGTGGCAGAGGGATGGTCCGGGGCTTCTTGGTTCTTCAGGACGACTCGCATTGATTGATTAATCCTAAAATAGAAGGTTTTGGAATGGCCTAGTCAAAGTACTGACCTGAGCTACTGTGATATGACCTTAATCAGGTCATTCATGCTTAAAACGCTCCACTGGTTAAAGGCTTTAGTGTTGCAAGGGTTGGTACAAATGTCCTTTTTTAAACGGTGCATAGTTGTTGCAGATTGCTTTTCTCCTATCAACAAATGAAAAAATTTGAACACAGCTTTTTTTTTTATTATTTCACTGAGAAAGAAACAAATTCAGGTTGTCTGAAAAGGGGGTCTGGAGGAAAACCAATGGAGGTTTCTGCTTCTGCAAGCTCACTTCAGCCAAATACTGGACGCCTTATCTAAAAGACAGCAGCAAAACTATGATCAAAGATCAAGATCGACTCAAAACTGATCAGCTAAATGAAACAAATTTAATTTTAAACATTGATATTAGTAGCAGCGATAAATAAACCCAACACATCTTTGATAAAATATTCTAAATTAGGCATCTTTATTGCTGACGTCTTTGTAACCCTGGCTAATATCTGACTGCCACAGATCAGTTTTGAAGCATTTAAACTCCAGTTTTTAAGTAAAATCAACGTTTCTTGGACACAAAATGTGAAAAAACGTGAGAGTGACGAGTTCTGCCCTAATAGGGAAGACAAAATAAGACACGAATTAGAGATTCAGAGTCACCGCCTGTGTTAACAAACCTATTATAAGGTTTGTAAACCTTATAATAGCTTATATTATAAGTTATGCCAGTTTGATGCTCTAATGCTCTTTTCTGTCATTTTCTCTCCCCTTTCTGCTTTAATTTTCATCCCTTTCTCACTTCTTCTTGGCCCGTCCCCGTTGTTCCCTGCTCATATCACCTTTTTTTTCACCTTTTCTTTGCTCCATCCCTCTCTTCCCCGCCCTCTCCGTCTCTCCTCTCAGGTGAGAAGTGCCGGAGCTTCATTGATCTGGCCCCAGCGTCGGAGAGAGGTGAGTAATGACGGTCATTAAGGCTCCGCCGCCACTCCCTGCTGCTCCCCACCTGTTCCCAGAGCCGAGGGAAATCTGAGGAAAGGATAAAAAAAACAAAAAAAAAAAAAACAGGCACATCTCTTTTCAGGGCTCTCTGCGTGTGCCAGGAGGTGTCAAACGAGTGAACCTGCAGAGACCAAAATGGGATTTTTTTTCCTTTTTTTTTCTGCAGCCAGTTCAGTTAAAGTTGATTTTTGTAGAGCATCAGACCTATGAGTTCACATTAAGGATGCAGCTTTGCGAGCTCTGAGAGGAAAATACTAAAATCCTCTTTAAATGATTTAGTAACAGAGACAGGACAACAAAACGAGGTTGCCGTTTCTTACGTTCTCTCATGCTGTCATGATGCAGTTCAAGGAGGACACAAAGTTTAATGATAAAAAAAAAAGAAACTTGCAAAATATCTCACACACATGTGGAGATCCAGCAGGAAGTTCAGGAGCTGGACTGGGCACGGATACATTTGCAGAACAGAGGGAGACGAGGGATACGGCAGAGAAAGGAGAGGAAGGGAAATGAGCCGCAGCAACAGGGAGCATGAAAGCAACGGGAGAACCCAGCGAGGAACAGAGAGACGTAGAGAGAACGTATACCGAGGCAATCAGGAGGAGACGAGGAACAGCAGAGACCAGGTAAAACAGATGAGCTGAGGGAAGCAGAACCTGAGGAGAAACATGGAGGAAATATTACAAAATGTATTCATAATATCGTCTACAAAATACAAAACTAAAATGGGAGCAACTAGAATTAAGGAGGAAACACATCGGATATGTTGCGGTGTGTAAGCGCAGCAAAGCATCATAAATCCTACGCTTAGCTTAAGCTTTTTATTTTCTTATTTTTAATCAGTCAATAAATGTACACTAGAAGCATAATATGCGCGTATTTACGCTACGCAACGCCTAAATTAGATTGGAGTTCTAATTTCAGATGTGTATACGCTCCTGTTTGGCAGGGAATAAATGGGAAAACAACATCATGTGTCAAAGTTTACTTCCGAAAGTATCCCGAAAGTCAAGTCTCAGTTCAGCCACAAGGTGGTAGAGGAACCTTGTTGACGCTGCTGATTGATGGGATGCTCTAATTTTAATCTCTGCCTTTCTTCTCACAACAGTTCGTCAACTAGAAGAAGGAAGACCAAGGCCCGTTCTTATCAGAAACATGCAGTTGTGGAGCGTACTTTGCAGCGTCTGGTCTAAATTCACGCTTCTTTTTTTACACCCGTAAGCCACGCCGCTTACGTTACTCTTACGGTGTATTTCCTTCTTCAACGAGGAAAAAAACAGAACCCTAAAAAAAGTCCCAAAACACAAACACCTAACAATAATGAGCACAAGAAAAAAACTAACACTGCACAAAAAAGGAACTAAAAGTAAGTAAAAAACTTCTTGAAATTAGTGTATTTGTCCTTGACTTGAGCAGGGAAATAAGATTATCTGCCAATGGAATGAGTATCTTTACCCCTAAAATAAGAAAAATAGATAAACTGCACTTTAAATAAGAGCATGGAGATGAGTTGTTCCCATTTAAACTTTCCTGCTCAAATCAAGGACAAATACACTAATTTAAAGAAAGTTGTGCTTACTTTTTGGTTCCCTTATTGCAGTAAAGCACATCATAAGGAAACATAACAGCAAAGAAATAATCAAAAATGTATTCTCAAAAGAAAAGACAAACATTTGGAGATTGTGACGCATTTATATTCCAGCTTCCTCCCACAGTTCAGAAACAGTTTGCTGTTGGGTTAATTAGTTTCTAGGGCTGGGCGGTAAATCAGTTTAATCGCTTGATTGGAATTTACAATGTATTCCGATTTAATTTTTGGAAAATCTGGATTTTATTTTGCCAATGATCTCATTGGGCTTCCATGAAGAGACCAGCAGCAATGATGAATCTATGTTTAGGAAAATACGTTGTCAAAAGATTGTAAAGAGGAAACATATTTTTTTACCATAATACGAGACACTTTAATTCACTAATTTACTTATTTTCTTTTAAGTTAGTTTGAAGTTACACAAGTAAAGTCAAGCCTGTTCTCTGCTCATTGTGTAAAACCTCTAGCAGCAAACACTTTCTTTTAGTTTCATTGTTTACAACTGCAGGGCGGTTTCAAAGCTTGTAATTAATGCACTTTGAATTCAGGTCAACCCCCGGACGAAATGCTTTGCATAAAAGCACATCCTAAAATAATTTCTTTAGTTTCTTTTTGTGAAAGGAAAAGGAGGAAATAAACTGATTAATCTGATTTTAAGCCATTTCGTCCCGCCCTGCTTGTTTCTATAAATTGTCTTTATGTGTGACTGTGTGTTCATAATTGTTGATTTAGCGATGCATATCTGTGTGCAATAAGATTTAGTTGTATTTAAATCTCCAAAGTTTTGGAGAAAGCAGTTTTGTGCACGAAAAGTATAATCTCTGTGTTGATCTGCACTACGAATTTAGCCTCAAAGATGGAAAGGTTTCACTGAACTCACCCAGAGGCCTGCATCAGTTTATATGATTATGCAGCGACAGGTGGAGGGAAACGGACATGAGCTAATTGATAGATAAACAAGCTGAGTGTTTTTAGTTGAGCTGTCAGTGTTGATTTATTGAAGCTATTGGAGCCTAAAGCACGGAAATGATCAGGATGACACCGTGTACAAAATCCATACAGACAATTAACCTGTTTTCCAAATGAGCGGAACACCCCGACTGATCGGGTTTCCATCCGGCTCTGGGTGTTTATGGAGCAGATGAAAGGAACATCCTGGAGAAAGAGAGGATTTTAGGGAAAACGAAGCAGAGATGATGGGATGAGCCGGACAAATTTCTTATTCTGCTGTTGTTTTGAAGCCAACATGCTGCTTGGTGGGTTTTAGGTGAAAATGTTGTAACTCATGTTATGCAGGTTTCTCCAGAGTCGTTGTAGATGCTGATGGCTGCTAACCTGACTCCGCCAGATGTATTTCGTTCCGCCTAGCTCGACTCACATACATCTGGAACATCGCCCATTGAGAGTGATTTCTCCAACCAATTTTATGGTCCAGCCAATCAGGACGCAGGGCTGGAGTTTCATAGATGTGACGTAGTGGAGAAGCGACCGTGACGTGAGACTGTTTTGATTCAGATAGCAATGGCGGCTCGCATCAAGGAAGCAAGCGTTAACATTGATGCTGCTATTTCTTCCGTGTTGTCCAATCTACCTAATATTGTTTCATTAAAAGAACATCAGAGAACGGCTCTGAAGGCTTTTGTTGGTGGAAACCATGTTTTCGCCCTTCTCCCGACCGGATTTGGAAAGTTTTGTTTTCCGGGGCGCGTCCGCGGCGGACGTGGACGCGCCCCGGAGCGGTTAGCGGTTAGCGTGAACCATGTTAGGAGACCTTTAGTCCTCAACGTGGTCGGCCCGGGATCGACTCCGACCCGCGGCGCTTTGCCGCCTGTCTTCCCCCCTCTTCCTGTCAGCTCACTGTCAATAAAACACGTGCCACTAGAGCCGCAAACACATAAAATTTTTCCTGCGTCGCTTTTATCAGCGTCACGGGTTAGCTTCGGTGTGAGTGGTTGAAATAGCACGTCAATAAAGATGACAGACAAGTGGCTTATCCAATCATATGCAAGGATTTTTAATAAGGCCCAGCCTTCAATAAAGGCAATTCCTATGGAGAGGTCCCAGATGGATGTGAGTGAAGCTAGGCGGAGCGACATACATCTGGCGGAGTCAGGTTAGATGGCTGCAGGGAGGAAGGATCTCCTGTGGAGGTCTGCCTTACCGCTGATCTGGAAAAGCTTCTCACTGACAGTCTGATGAAGAGGATGCTCAGGGTGGTCCATAATGTTCTTAATTTCATGAAGAATCCTTCTCTCCAAAGTCTAGAGGTTCTAGAAGAGTCTCCAGAACAGAACCGGCCTTCTTTATAAGCTTGCAGAGCTGCTTAAAGTTAGTTGCTCAGATTCTGCTACCCCAACAGATCACACTCTCCCGAACAGACTTCTAGAAGATCTGCAGCATCTTGCTGCAAACCCTGAAGGACCAAAGCTTCCTCAGGAAGTTCAGTCTGCTCCGTCCCTTCTTACAGCTCCAGTCCAATTGCTTAATTTTATGTGGTATTGAAATCCCTGCCAATAGCAGCGATTCTGGGTGGATATGTGGAGCCGTTTGGAGCTATGGCCATCTGGAGAGAGTCAGGTTCTATCGTATTAGCAGTATGCAGAAACCAAACTGTTCTACTCAGTTGTCAATTAAGCAATTATTTAAATTCTGGCTAACTCTTAACCAGACAGTGTCTGCGTTTCTCCTCATGCTGGCTTTGTAAAGTGCCTTGAGATGACGTGTTGTGAATTGGCACTATATGAATAAAATTTAATTGAATTTTTGTACTGCTGAATGTATCCTAAGCAACCCTGCATGGCAACAGCTAAATAGCATCATCAAAATAGCCTGACTAATACCAGAAAAAAATATTTTGCTGAAAGTTTTCTGGATCATCAAGAACTTCAAGCTAAAAAGGTCCAGCTTTGCAGTGAAGAAGGCAAGGACCCTAAAAGCTGCAGGAACGCCTCCTGCTTCAACCATGGCTGATGTTCTGAAGGAACTACAAGGCTGGAGAGCAGATGCCTGGTGCAAAGTTATATTCTCTGATCAATCCTCTCTGGTGTGTGGACCGTATGCTCCTCTATCCTGGAACAAGCTGCCACGAATAAAGCAACGGATCACATTCTTCCAGCCATCTAGGAACAGTTTGGTGCTTTTCCAGCATCAGAAGACTAAAGCGATAACGAGCCTCAGAGATCAGAGGAGTTGTGTAAATCTACCACTGCCTGAGAAAGCGGTAGTCAGCAGCACGTTACTACCAGGTTCTGGTGAAAAACATCAGCCTCTAATCAAGACGAAACATACACTTTAATAACTATTTGAAGATAAAAAATGCAAAATTTCAAATGGTGAAATTTTCTGCCTATCTCTACAGTTTTGGTCGGAGTCTGTCAGTATCCCACATCTTGACTTCTGTAAAGTTTCACATTGTGAGAACATTTATTAGATCTTTGCAAAACTTGAACACCCCCTCCCTTCATAAAGTCATTTAGTTGTTGATTTGGATGAATGTCAGCTCAGGTTATCCCAAGTTATCTTAGTAGTTACGCTGCAGGACATACCGACCAGCTTTCTCTGCTACTTTCTCCTACTACTCTCCCAATCAGCATTAGCTGCTGACAACTTTCTTTAACAGTAAAATCCAGATAGGAAATCTGAACTGTGTCTTAGGCTAATTAGATCTGCTACATCTGACAGAAAGCACGGATTTAAGAATACTGGATGGTGAAATTAAATCAACAATGTTTATATTAAGGGTTTGCACGTTTGTGGCATAATTATTTTTCACATGAGCAGACTTGTTCAGGATTTATGTCACATTTGAAGCCATCAGAGCTGCAGGTTCCAGGCCGATGAAATGTTACAAGAGTTGCAATTGAAATATTTGACAATTAACTTTTATATACACTTGGTTAAAGACAGATGTCAGAGAATACCTTATTCAAGATCAATTGGAAACACATGCCTTTAAACACCTTTAAATTAAATAGCAATATCCTAATTAGTAACGGAAAATCAAAAGTCTGCGTGAAACATAAGTAGCAACTAGTAAATGTTCCCACAAATTAACTTACTTTGCATAAGTAATTCATTTTTTTAATCGAAATCTTGCTGTATATTGATTAACGAGGATTCTGTGTAGCCGGACTCCCCGAGGGTCTAAATTTAATTAAATCTCCATTCTTGTTTTGGAAATCTATAGAGAAGCCCTGAAAGAAAAAAAAAAAACGACGCTAAACAAGCTTCACACTCAGGACCTGCCGACGTCACACACCGCTGACACAAACACACACACGTGCACACGCTGTAATTAAAGCAAGTAATTATACCCCCTTGTGTTGAGACTCGGTCTGATGAGCTGCTGCCTGCCTGTTATCAGCAGAGTCCCTCCCAACACGTTTTATTGACTGTCTGCAGTTCAACGAAGTCTGCTGATACATATTCAGGATGACAGAGATGGGAAACACAATATTGCCTCTGCCTCACCACGGGGAAGGAGGGGGGGGGGGGGGTTAGGCTCCTGGTTGTTGTCTCTGTCGGCGGGTCGGGAAGACAAACTTTCAGCTCCAGGGACAGAAAGTCAGTGGATGCAACAATGTAATGGATGCAAAAAGCAGGATTTGTCTCTTTCTTATGAGGGAAATTACTTCATCTGAATAGTCATGAACCTTTGAATAATGTAATAGGGTAATTTATGATGGGAAATAAGTTTGAATATTTTGATTGATGCTGTTTATATGTGGAACCACCTTGATTGTTTTCAGGTCTTTGTTTATTCTTAGTCCTTTAGACAAAACTTCTCTAAGTTTTTCTCTGAATTTAACTAAGTTGTGGATATGTATCCACATAGGATATATGGATGGATATAACATTGAATTTTGGCCATTTTTTGCCGGGTTAGGCATACATCCTCGTCCTCTGGAAAACCAATTAAATTCCATGGATATATAGTGGACTCAGACGTCAGGATAAAAAAAAAAAACCTCACCTGGACCCTTGCACAGAAAACTTGGGGCTCTCCAGTTCCATAGATGTGTCTCTCGTCCGACGTCTGTGTCATTTTCTGAGTTACCAACTGAATAATAATCCCACAGGAGTTAGTCAGACTTCCTGTTCATGCTGGGTCCTGGACAGACGGAAGTACCGCTGGAAGCGAACCGTCATCCAGACGCAGCTCCAGTTGGTGGTACTCGCCGAACGGGAGGTGCATCTCTTCACTCTCTCTGTGAGAGAAAGGCGATTTGGTGTGAACATACCTTTACTAAAACCCTGATAAGATAAGATAAGATAGGATAAGATAAGATAAGATAAGATAAGATAAGATAAGATAAGATAAGATAGTCTTTATTGATCTCACATTGGAGAAATTCACTTGCCACATCGGCTCATAAGAGAAGGTGCAAAAATAGGAAAGGTGCATCAGTTATATACAGTGAATCTTCATATATACAGTGGATCAAAGAAAAAGAGAAAAATAAGAATAAAAATACAAAAAGAAATAGGAATGGGCATATGATGTCTTATTTACATTCACGGTGAAACCAGGGACCTTTATGTTGTTTACAAAAGTCATCAGTGTAATGCAATTAAAATAAGTTCTGGAAAATGGGTCAAAATAAGCCCTAAAAGCACTGAAAGATGACCTTAGAAAACAGAACTGGGATAAAGTATAAATGGTGTAAATATGGCTTATGATTTGTTCATGATGGTATTGGTAGGTCTATGAAAAGAACTGTAAACTCAGGAGTGTTGCCAAGAAATACAAACCATGGATGACCAAAGGATTACGCAACGCCTGCAGAAAGAAAAATGTATAGATTTTTTTTTGTTTGGTTGATTGTTTTGTTTTTGTTTTTGTTTTTTTGTTGTTTTTTTTTGTTTTTTTAAAAAGGTCAAAAGAACCTGATGACAGCTATAACAAATACAAAAATAAATTAGTATGGATAATAAGCAGACAAAAAAGGATTACTATGGTTATTTATTGAATAAAAGTAGAAATAACATGAAGGCCACATGCAGAATATTAAATTGTGTAATAAAAAAGGATAAAATAAAATCCGTTCTTCCAAATTACTTTGTGAAAGGAAATCACAACATTTATGATAAACCGCAAATAGCATTTGAGTTTAGTATTTTTTTCTTAAATACAGGCCCTAGTCTGGCAGCAAACATACCAATAATAAAAGATAATGTAGATAAAAACACAATCATGGCTAATGTGAATAGCATATTTCTTGGTAAAATAGAAAAGGAAGAAATTCTAGGTGTTGTTGATAGTTGTGCAAATAAAGGATCCACTGATTATGCATACATGGATAAATGACACTAAATACATTATTGAATGCGTTCTCCAACTACAGACCAGTGTCATTGCCTCCACAATTTAAAAAAAAAAATATTGGAAAAATATTTGTAAGTAGGTTGGATAAATTTATAAAAAGATACAATGTTTTAAGTAATGGTACGTATGGATCCAGTACCAATCACTCTGAAGAAATATGCAATGCAATTGACAAGAGATCGTTGAATGTCGTTAAAAAATAATTCAAGAGAATAAAGAAATGGTTTCATGTAAAGAAATTATCATTCAATTTTGTTAAAATAAAACTCCTTGATACTCAGGTAAAAGCACTGATTTGACACTTAATACTTATTCTGCCACACTTTTTCCTTCCACTCAACTTTAATATGCTTGGATACAGCACTCAAAGGCCATTAAAATGGTCATAATCGAACATTTGTCTTAAAAAATTATTTAAACATTTAAACATTTTCTGATGAATTTTTTACCTTAAATTACAGTAGCTGTGAGAAAAAAATCTTCTAAAATTATATATATAAACGCTTGAAATATATCACTCTTCTTGTAATGGGCGTATATTATGTAATTCTTCGATCATTTTTAAATTGAACTACTGAAACTCCCGTAAATCTGTGAGTAACTGTTGTTTTTTACAGGTGTGCTGTGGCTGTCGGTGGTTTCGGAGGTGCTGTACATCCTGCTGCTGGTGGTCGGCTTCAGCCTCATGTGTTTGGAGCTTTTCCACTCCAGCAACGTCATCGATGGACTCAAACTCAATGCCTTTGCCGCCGTCTTCACCGTGCTGTCCGGTAAGAAGCAGAATAAAGCCACTGGGAAGTTTTTTTTTTTTTCTCCTGCTGTTTGCTTCATTTCTGCACTGGATTCACAAAGCAGATTCCACTAAATACATGCAGACACAAAGACCCACCAGGACCAATGGAGGAGAGCAATCTGCTCCTATTTAAGGATTAGGTTGAAGTTGTTCTTTCTTCCACCACGAACACAAGAGATGCAGAAGTGATCAGAGAGAAAAAAGCTTCCACTTTTTTTGCTACTACTTAAAGGAGCTATAAGTAAGATATTTACTGTAAAAGCAACCTTAATCATTCTCATTTGTCACCCAGGATAGAAGTAACATTCCCTAGAAACAGTTGTTACTCTCCATCAGCAATGTCTTAATCACATTTTTCTCCTTTCAAACCTAGAGGTACAGTGAGGAACTACTTCGGTTCAGAGTGTAGCCGTGTTTATTTCCTGGTTCCTGGGCCAATCAGATGAGAGTTCCCAGGATTCCCTAAACAGAGTGCAGCATTTCATATTTTATCTTGGTAAAAGAGCAGCAGCCTGTAAACATGGAAGCCGGTAAGAGAAGCGGACCAGAACCAGAACAGAATACAACATCATAGACCCGTCCTGTGGAAGTTAAATTCACAACAGCAACACACTGTTTAAAAAAAGCATATCAGATTGTTATGATTGGGAAGCTGTTTGAGCCACAAGGTGTCAGAATTACTTATAGCTCCTTTAGGTGAATAATGATTCATTATTGCATTATTGTCGATTGCACAAGTGTTGCTCCACTCTCATCTCTCTTGCGCTCCATAAATAAAATCAAATACAAAAGAACATTTTGGACACTATTGTACTGTTCAGATAGAGGCTGACCGGACCCAGCAGCGATATTTGAACTGTCCTGCAGTCCCAACCTTTTGTAGAAACATCGTCCTAATAACCATTTTCAGACTGAAGGTAGCTGTAAACTCTAAGTAGGCTTTTATAGTTGAGACAACAAAAGAATGACATAACCCCAGGATTATTGCACAAAATGATGGTATCCTGTCCAATCAGAGCTACCAAGGTGTCATATATTAACACACAAAACACTGAATGTTGGCCCATGGGCCAATTTAGACCCTTGGAAAAAAAGTGGTGGGTTAATAATGGTACAAGCATCATGCAGATGTAAACAACATTTTCAGGGTGAGTTTCAGTTGTTTAGAATAAACAACAGCAAAAATAATTGTAGACGTCGACCTAAAAAAGTTTGGAAACAGCGGCTTTTTTTTTTTATTTTTTTTGCAGAACTGTGCAATAACCTTTTTATTTTATGGCTCCACAACTATTTTAAAATCCATTTTCAACAAAACTCTGATTACTTTCTGTATGTCATTAAAACATTACATTTAGTTGCATTGCTTTCCTGTTGCATGGATCAAATCTTTTCTTTGCTTTAAATGAGATGAAGAAAACATTCTGTATAAAACTTACATTGGATGTAAAGTGACAGGCAAGTCAAACTCTTTCATTCACTCTTTTACCTCCTTTATTATCCGTCTGTAATAATAAGAAATATTTGTTTTCAACATAGAGAGTCTTTCAACCGGAGAGTGTGTTTAGAGCGTTGGTGTCTGTCTGACGTTAAATATTTTACAGACATCAAAAAATGCCAAACATATTCATGGAGCCTTATAAGTGGTAAGAGGAGTCAGACTGATGCAAATGTTTTGGGTCAGATGGTTTAGCACCGGGTCCACATCTCTGCCAGGAGCGTTTATCCTGACTAAAGTTAAACCTCTTACACAAGACGCTGGCTCTGCTCGCTGCTCTGCTCCTCAGATCTCTGAGGACAAATTTACCGAAAACTTCCTCTGACGTAAAGGTTAAAAAGCTTTACGCTGCTGTTCTTCACTTATCAGACGACTGAGTATCTAAGTGACATAAAACCTGATGGCTTTAACGTTCAGGCTCGTGGTTGGTGGGACAGACCTTTTAGAGAAAGTGGCTGGAAACGGGACAGATGGACTGTTAAACAGATGTGGAATGGGATTCACGTATAAGTTGTGGAAAAGCCAGTTTTCCTCCACTCAGATTTGGAAAATGCATCCCAGCTTTTACAGACTTTGTAGGAATCCAGTCTCCTGGAGTAGAACCTTAGATTGTGATATCTAAGTAAATGTAGCTAAGATAAATTGTATTTACATTAAAAAGGCTGAGAAACAGCAACAACTGAGATATTAAGAGACCATTTTTAAACAAATCTAAGACGGAGGGAACCACACACAGTCCAAACCTTAGGCATCACTCCGTCATTCTGGAGTCAGAGTAATAGTCATAGAGAGCTGCAAACCTGAAACATTTCGGATTTATACGGAAACACAATGATGTCCACATTAACAGACACAAACAGCGTCTAAAACACCTTCCTGCAGAACCCAGGCAGGACACCCAGCGTATGCTCTGATTATGATCGCTGACATGCTCCCTTCCACTCAGCCGCTCTCTTCCCTTTTTTTTTTTTTTTGATTGGCTGTAATTTCATAAGTGATTACGGCTCTATGTCTAATTGATTGGATGCCTAATAACCGGTGCTTTAAAGAAATTGATTCAGTGTAATGACTAATTCTGATGACTGGGAACGCTGTGATTTATTACCCAGGAAGAAACTGAGCTGCAGCTCAGATCAGCACTGATTTACTGCTGTTTTGCTTCTACTGATGGTGGATCAAGGGTAATGCTGTTATGTAAAAAAAAAAAAAAAAAAAAACATTACCTCTTTAAAAAACTTTCCCATATATGTAAATGTAATACCTTAAGAGTTTGTTTATATTGAATAAAGTATGTTTAAATGTGGTAATAAGCATGCATTGTTAACTGAAATATTTTTAGAAATTGCTTCTTATCAGTAGTTTCATCTGTTTGCATTTACAATAGATGTCTGTCATGGCAAAAATTACTTAACAGAAAAATAAAAATCGATTAGGTCCTGAAATATGTCAGGTTGAGATAAAAGCTATTTGTGACATTTTGCTATAATTTCACTGGCTATAGATATTTTAAATTATGACATTTCTTATTTCTAATATTTTAGGAAAAGTTTTCACTCCACCTTACTTTATGTCCAACCTTATGTTGGGCTTTTATATAAAATCCCTAAAAAAATGTAAGATGACAAAATGTAAACTAAAGTTTTCTTATGATGAGCACTAGATATTTCAGAATCCCAGAAAACAATTTTAGGAACAGTCAGCATTATGGTCAGCATAATCCCAAACGTAAGCCTGGAATAAAAAATGTCATGATGGTCACATGATCACCAGAGGCCAGATCCTATTGGTTGGAGGTAACACAATGTTATCTGGTGTTACGGCGCATTTGTTCTCCTGATTAAGGCGTAAAGCTGGTTTGATTCATTAACTTAAGACCTTGAAAAAAACGATCCGTTGAACAAAGCAACAAAGAATCATTAATATTGCCAGACAGATACTTGATCGAGCAAATAAACCAATTTATCAACTCGAGTATGGCATTGTTCTCCCTTTGACCTTGATTACAAAAAGCATTTTGATTTCTTTGTACAAGTTAAATGTTTCCAAAGATATTAATAAACATGTTTCTGCTCAGTGTGAATTAGAAATGATGAGGTCCTGTCCTATGTACGTGTTTTCTGCAGGTCTTCTGGGTATGGTGGCCCACATGATGTACACTCAGGTGTTCCAGATCACAGTCAGCCTAGGTCCTGAAGACTGGAGGCCCCACAGCTGGGACTATGGTTGGTCCTTCTGGTCAGTCCGTACACCAGCAAACAAGTCGGGTTAACTTAAAACGTACTTCAAGGACAAAAGTGGGGAAAGTAGAATTATATACTTTATTTTTGGTCATTGTAAATTTAATCACAAAATATTTTGAAAATTAAAATTAGATGATGTACTAATTCTGATCATATTTATGTTACCAGTTATTCTTGTGGGTATTTTCATCCATTGGTCCAGGGTCTCGTTCAACTTTTGACTAACAAATAGGTATTTGGTGGCACCAGTTTTTTCAGGCGCTTGCTTCGCATGATAAAGTACGTCTAACAGGATCAAAAGTTTTTATTATTATTTAAAATTGGGTTATAATAGTGATAAGAAGAATCATCTTTATAACATACATTACAATGAAATTTGTTCTCTGCATTTAACCCATTCCCTTGGGGAGCAGTGGGCTGCCACTGTGCAGCAGTCTGGGGTTAAGGGTCTTGCTCAGGGACCAAGAGTGGCAGTCTGTGGGAGTTGAACTCAGAACCTCCAGGATCCAAGCTCAATATTCTAACCACTAGGCCACCACTCCCCCTAAAGTATTGGAGTATTGACTAGAAATTCTTCCTATGGTCGGTTAAAGAAAAGCTGACAGGTTTGTTAGGTAGAGAATCGTATCATCAGCATAGAGGGAGATCCTGTCTTCCAGTTGTCTCCAAAGATGACCTTAAGCTTATATCAAGAGCTTTTAACACCAGAGTTTTCTTTCCAATTATTGTTCAGTTCATATTGTTCTGATATGTGATCGTAATCTGATTGTCCAATGACAACAAATCCAGCATCTTGACACAGTCTAACTCAGCTCACTATCAGTAGTGTATACCAAGCTCAAAATTGTTGTTTTGCGATATTTTTTAAATACACAACGTCCTCTGCGTCATTAAAGAGGGTTAATTCGACTTGG
This sequence comes from Fundulus heteroclitus, assembly GCF_011125445.2. Taxonomy (NCBI): domain Eukaryota; kingdom Metazoa; phylum Chordata; class Actinopteri; order Cyprinodontiformes; family Fundulidae; genus Fundulus; species Fundulus heteroclitus. The sequence continues at coordinate 7,279,333 of NC_046376.1, read as the reverse complement.
ATGGGGTTAATGGTAAGATTTCAGCCGATTAAAACATGTCTAAAGAGCATTATAGTCTACAAATTAAGCAAAATTGTAAAATTTAAATTAATCTCATAATGTGATTTTAAAAGTAACTATATTTATATTACCCCGTGACCTTATCTTGGTCGTTGGATGGATAGATGGGTGTCCACTTTCTCTTTCCAATTTATCCCATCGACTAAAAGGTACCATGATTAAGAGATAATTAGTGGCATTCACTGCACCTCTTAGTGGTTATAATGTTATGCATGACCAATATATCTTTATTTATTATGAGTACAACTCAGATATTGATCTTGATAAAGGTCCTAACCTTGTCCTCAAAGCTCTCCAATGGTCTAGTTCATCAGGTGAGAGGTCTTCTTTCGCTTTGGTCCATTTAACTAGTGCTCAAACTTTCTGTTAGGAGCATATAATCCGGCGGTGTTAGCATTCCTAAACCACAGCTAGAAGGTCTCTGGTTTCAGTAGCTTTTTGGGCCCGTCAGTGTGAAGCTGCTTCTCCTTCCAAGACTAAATCTATACTTTAAAAGTACATTGTATTGGAGTTTCTGATTCTTTATTGTGGAAAAAAAACAAACATTTTACATGGCAGAGAAATAACATGTGAATTAAGAGAATCTGTGAACCCGAATTCAAGCCATCAATCACATGAATGCGCCTCATCAGTTCACCGAACCCGAATGCGTGCGGGAGTGCATTACCAGGTGGTGGCGGTCAGCTCTCAGGTATACGCTGAGCTGATGTTGCTCAGATAATTATCCAGACAGGACCTTCACAGCTCTCTGCTCATTGTTTAAAGCCGAGCGGCAGCTGCTGTCTGAACGCCAACAAATCACTCGTCAATCAAGGACAGAGAGAAGAACCTCATCTGCTCGATACTCTTCTCACATAAACCTTTGACCTCGCGTGTCATGTGCGTTTATTACAACATGCGGTCAGGTTTTATTGTCACGCTGGCTGCCTGGTGCCTGGAAGCATCAGATGCCCCCACATTCATGCCCTGTAACTGATGTTGTTCTTCTGCAGCATCAAGGGCTTTTTAAAAGTATTAAAAAATACTGTACCATATGTAAAAAATAATAATAGCACAACAACTAAAATAAAAGAGCAATGCTAAAATTAGTGTTGCACCGATGCCATTTTTTTGGCCCCGATACCTGGCTGTGCAGAATTGGCCGATACCGATACCATCTGTTTGAAATTGATGTGTGTGTATAAATGAAGAACTGCATACTACTTAGGGTAGTAGAACTTTTTATTGCCTACCTGGAATGGGTGACAATAGTTAAATAAACTTTTGTCTCTCAAAAGGCCAAAATAGTGCAACATTGGTGAAATTATAACATGGATAATAGTAGTGCAACAGTAAGACAGTAAAATTACATTAATTCCCAGGAGTGAATGCTGCTTGTCGGGACTTTGATGCAATCAACTGGTTTCCTTATATAGGACATTTTTGACCAATCTGTATAATCTGACCCAATCTGTATAATATGATTGAACTTCACTTTGTAAAGTCCCTTGAGATGACATGTTTCATGATTTGGCGCTATATAAATAAAATTGAATTGAATTGAATTGAATAATCTCTTTTAAACCCTGAGTTTTGGCTCTTAAATGCCAAAATAGTGCAACTTTCATTAACTTATATAACATGTATAATACTTGTCGGGAGAGAGAAGGCTGCGTTCAAGTGACATAAAAACATCAGAATGGTATCGGTGCCTATTTGTTGGTACTCGCCGATACCGATACCACCATTTTAGTGCTGGATCGGGGCCCCGTCCGATACTGGTACCGGTATCGGTGCAACACTAGCTAAAATATTATTACTTTGAACACAAAGCCTTGCCTAAGATCCGCTGCTCTTTTTCAGATTTTGTTGAGCAGTCCCGGTCCTGAAGCAGCAAAGCAGCCCCAGACCATCACACTGCCGCCACCATGCCTCATTGCTGTGATGCTGTTTTCCTGAAGTGAGACGTTATTTTTCCACCAGACATAACGGGACCAATATATTCAATACAGTCTTTTCCTAAACTCCAGAGGATCATCAAGATGTTTCTTTTGATAGATGTGAAATGGGGTTGTTCTGGTCTTTGAACCCCCCGTAGAGGCCATCTTTGCCACAGTCTCTATTTTGTATTGTTGAATAAAGACCTCTGATCCAGTGAGGCCTGCAGGATTTTAGTTGTTGTTCTGGGTTCTTCTGGATGAGTTGTCTGTGAGCTCTTGGAGTAATTTCCTCCTGGGAAGGTTCCCCACTGTTCCATGCTTTCTCCCGTGGTAGATAATGGTTCTCACCAGCATATTTACATGCACCAAATTTCATGATCAGATTAAAACGTATTCAGATTAAATAATTTGATTTTACCGTTTATATGGACACACAATCAATTAATCTGATCATAATGAGTGTTTCGATGCTCCTGGCTTTATTCAGAATAGAACCACTCTGACATGTGCAGTTATAAAATTCCCCTAAAAACAAAAGAAGAAGTCCTGCCATCTTTGCTAAACTACAAAAAAGTAAACAAACCATTTTTGTACGAGTTTGTTTGTCTTCCGAGCTTACACCAGGCTCTGGTTGAACATTACTGAATAAGCAACAATTTTGAGCTCTTTTTTTTTTTTTCAAACAGAAAGTTTGTATTGGGAGCCCCGACAGTTTGCTTTCCCACGTATTTCCGCCACAATACGTCACGTTTACATCGGGTACACATGCACACTCGGGTCAGTTTACCTCATTCAGAATAACTTGAGCCTGACAAGCGTTTCTATGCACTTTGGTCGGATTATCAATCGGCATAAACCACCTCTCTCACAATGATTACAATTTTATTACGATTGAACTTAATCCGATCACAATATTCCGATTGGCTTGTTTACATGACGCTTTATTTATTTCCGATCGGCCGTTTATTAGAGCTGGGCGATATGGATTAAAAAATAAATCTCCGATTTTATCATACCAAATCCGATTAATCGATTTTTTTCCTCCTTTTTGTTTCATAAAAAGAAATTAAAGAAATTATTTTAAAACCTTGCTTTTATGTCAAGCATTTCGTCAGGGAGTTGACCTGAATTCAAAGTGCAACTAAAAACAAGCTGTGAAACATGGCAGCCGTGTCATTATAAACAATGAAAATATAACAAAACATTTGCTGCTAGTGGTATTACACATTGAGCTAAGAACAGGCTTCACTGCACTTGTGAACTTCAAACTAAGTTAAAAAAAAAAAGTAAATAAGTAAATGAAGTAAATCGTATTATGGTAAAAAAAAAAGTTTCCACCTAACAATATTTTGACAATACATTTCCCTAAACATATATTCAGCATCACATGCTGTTCTCTTCATGGAAACCCAATGAGTGTATTGGCAAAATAAAATCCAGATTTTACAAAAATGAAATCTTAAAGAATTGTGAATTCGAATTAATCGATTAAACCTACCGTTTATTCCGATTACTTTTGTCCATGTAAACGTAGCTATTGTGGTTCTCAGGAGTCCCATAGCCTTGCCAGTCTGATAAATGTCAATGAATTCTGATTTGTTCCTTGAATTTCTTTAGATCTGGGCATGACATGCTTGTTCTTGAGATCTTTTAGCCTGTTTCATGTTGCCACAGGTTCTATTTAGGTAAATTCTTGAATGTAAAAGTTGGGCAGTAGTCAAGCAGTAGTTGTTACTGGGGAAATTAATCCAAAACTGTGGTCAATCACAGTTCATTCATAAGTAAACAGGGTGGGGGGACCTGTAATAAATTAAACAATCAATTGAAAACTGCGTTCAAAATTAGCTTGATGTGTAACATGTGACCCAAAAGAAACAAACAAAAGCTGGTTAGATCTTCCAGCACCAGTGTGACTCTCACTTTGCCTTTGTCTGTCTTGGACCAGCATGGCGTGGGGTTCCTTCACCTGCTGCATGGCCGCCTCCGTCACCACCCTCAACTCCTACACCAAGACGGTCATCGAGTTCCGACACAAGCGCAAGCTGTTCGAGCAGGGCCTCCGCGAGGAGCAGAACTACCTGGACCAGGAGGCGTTCCACTACTTCCAGGACCGCTCCCTCCAGTCCATCTCCAGCACGGTGGAGGTCTACCCCAGCGGCCCTAGAGCCGGTCTCATGGTCGGCGGACCAGGACCCGGCTCCGGTCCTGGTCCGGGTCCAGGTTCGGCACACGGGAAAATGAGAGGCACGCCAGCTTTGGACCTGGGGGAGAACACAGACTCTCTGGGGGAGGAGCAGTGCTGAGGGCTGGAAGGCTGACCGTATCTTTGACTCTGGACCCGTTTCCTCTGCCGCTGAAAAGCACAGCAGTCCTTCGGTTTTGCCCACAGGAGTCAACAAGCAAACCTGCCCTGAAACAAAGCGGGAAACATATAGAGTAAACGCGACAGTTGCTGTATGTTTTTGTCCGATTAAAACGATGTCAGTGTAAACTTGTGAAGCGCTGATTGAAGTCTGTCAGACGTTTGGTGGGGAAAACTAGATGTTGTTCCAGCATTCGTTCATTTCCAGCATCCTAAGGCACCGCTTTGACGACATTAGCAGTGGAGCTAGTGCGACTGTTGCTGATCAGAGTCCGCTGCAGAAGGGTATTGTCAAGAAGCAGAGATACAACGTTTTATAGGGTCCCTGATCGCCTACTATCAGAGAATCCAGCGTATACCAATGTCCTTCGTTTAGATCTATTAGTTTAATGCTGAACAGTTGGTATCCATTGTGATTCTCACTTTTTTTGGTGACTAGGGAAGAGGAGCCCACAGCGTCACTCAATCCTGTGTCACCAGACGGGCAGATAAGAAGAATTAAAGCCTAAACCAGTCCATACAGCCGTTGTCTATAACCACTAATCTGTTGCAGGGGTGGACAAGTGGCAGGATTCAACCAGGATATGTCACCAGTCCATCACGGGGCAACGTAGCAACACACAGGACAAACAATCATGCACACCTAAGGGCAATTTAGAGAGACCAATTGGCCTAAAAGTCATGTTTTCAGACTGTGGGAAGAAGCAAGTTAATTACATACATTCCTAATTGATCCTCGTTATCAATCAGTGGAGTCAAGTTCAGTTTATTATTCAGGTTGCTTAAAGGTTTTCTGTCTGAGGAAACCCAGAAGGTTGCATCGATTCATTGACCTGCAGCATTCACTCCTCCTGGATGATCGTAGAGCCACTGCGGACGGTTGCTGGCATTGTGTCGTTGACTTTGCAGCAATCCCTCATACCGAGGATGCATGTAGCGACAGTAGAGAGGAAAAATCCCGTTTAACAAGAAAAAACCTCCAGCAGTGGGAACGGTCATCTACCCCGACCCTCTGTTGGTTAGAGAAGATGGAGCAGACTTTACTCTTGAACCTGAGTGAAGCAGAGTCGTTACCCTTAACAGAAAGAAATGGTCCTTTGACCGGACAGCAGCTACATGACATCTTGTGGCCAGACTTGTGATAAAAGCATTAAAGAGGTGTTGGATCACCTGCAAGGACTTTGAAAGAGTTGGACCAAAACAAATAATTTTTTCATAAAAATACTTTGCAGTGTAAAGCAGAGCAGGCCCATTTATTTCAATAAAAGGCTGGGACCCTTAAAGGTGAATATCCATGTTATTTGACTTTTTTATATATTTATACATTGGTAGCTCACTCTCGTTGCATAAAAAGTTTTTATGAAAGATTATCACATCCTGCTGGTATATTAGTTGTTATTTTGGTGTTTTTTGCTTTATTTTGGCTCATGTTAGTAAATAAAACCTTTACAATTTTAACCGAAGTATATACTGCACATGTGCAGCATGTGTTAAAACAAGGAAGCGGCTAACAGCTATTAGCGTCTCCCAGCGAAACAATGAAGAAAGGTCCAATATCCAGTGGAAAAAAAAAAAACACAAAAAATGATTTCAGAAGTGAAAAGCCTGAAATGTTGCTGGGAATACAGTCTGAATGTTGGTGTTCAGTGAAGCGGACTCTAAACCTGCTGAGGCTCAGATGTGACACAGAGTTGACAGACGTGAGTAAATGTTCTGATATGAGGCTCATAAAGTTGCTGTATATCGTTTTATTTATTTTAATAACGTTTGGTCTTCATCACGCCGAGCTGCAGCTTTACTGCGAGGTGTTGCAGAGGGTCAGTCTGGTCGGGCATTATTTAATACTATTTTATTATTTAAGCAAACCGGCGTTATGATAGTTCTGCGATACTGTCACTAGATGGCGCCATGTCTGTTTATATTTGCTAATTGCGCCCAGTGCAGGATTCTATCTAGCCCCAAAAAAAATGCCGGGCTTGGATCAAAGCTTGTGCACGACCACATGAGCAGCTCAACCTTCGTAGGATCAACAAGAACAAGGGAGTGTGTGCTGGTGTAAGTATTATTGCTTTGCTTTAATACTTAACGCAAATAAATAATACTTATTGCTTTTTATTTTTTTATTTATTAGCATTTTGTCGGCGGGGATGGGCCAACAGCGTCCCATCCTTATCCGACACCAGCAGACGGAGCGCGAGTGCATGCAGCTAGGCGCGCACGAAAAAGAGCATCGGAAAGTGCAAGTAGGCAGGACAGCAAAGACAAGAGACCATCGATTAGAGCAGAGAGCTTGTTAGTACACAAAAAGAAAATCAATAATAAACGCATCCATCATGAACAGCTTTTAGCTAAGTACAACATAACGGCAGTACTGATACAACTTTACACCTTCAAGACCGTGAAGCCTGTCTGCTACACAGTCTTACGTTAGCTAAACAGATCAATGTCCAACGTGTACTGTATCTGACATACACTAAATATTTTATTTTAGCAGAAAAGGCTTTGGACGAAACTGTTCCTCGTGTTAGCCACTCTAGCACCAAGTACAGCGTATCAGGCTAGCCACACAAACATTTGCCAACAAACCACAGGAATTATACACTGATTTCAAAAGTAACAGACAAAACGATGAATGCACAACTTACCCAGCCTTGCAAGAACAATAGGCATCAGTTATCTTGTCCACATCTATATTAATGCTGAGGGTGTGAGGGTCTGCCGTTTTCCTCATCGACCGAAAGCATTTTGCTGTGACGTGCACAACTTTGGAGGCATCGCGTGGCTCAAATACCTTTAACTCATCCAAAAATGATGACATGAACTTGTTAGTTCCTCTGTCCATTGTTGTAGATGATATTTGTTCAAAATCAGGCAGAAATGACGCACTAATCGAGTCGGGAATACTCCGCAAAGAATCAGTCCAAGTGGAAGACGCCATGTTTACATAGAAACTTCCATAGAATTAAAGCGCCGCGAGGCTTTGTTTGTGAGACTTCAGATTTTTTAGGTCAGTTGTGGGCGGAGCTTGGTAAGGTCCATGATGTTTCAGTCATGTCATGTAATTTAAACTTAAAAGCAAGCTTCTGACAGGACATTTGACCACTTTTCCTGACTTAATAATTCATTACAACCAGTCATTTAAATAACTGGCTTTCCTGGCATCAACAAGGCTGATAAACATGCTCCGTAAATTTCCAATGGGGTTAAAGGCCATCCCAGAAGGTACCAGTTTGACCAAGTTTCAATCGTTCCACTGCTGATTTGAGGTGAAGTTAAACAATTTGGAGATCATTATTCCACCGTGCATGATGCTGCCACTGCCATGCCTGACCACTGGAACAGTGTTTTGCTGCTTAAAAAGCTTCACCTTGGCTACCAAACCTTGTCATTGGGTCTAAACTGCTCAGTCTTTGGTTTGACAGTCAAACTTTTCTCCAGAAGGCATTTGGCTTGTCCATGGGGGGCATCTTGAAGGTGTTCTTTCTTGACAGCCTCCCAGCCCCTGGTGATGTGAACCTTGCTTCACTTAGAACACCGTTATCAATTTTCGCTTAAAGTTTTCGCTCACTTTAATTTCTTGGCCACATGAGGGCATCGAGGGTGAGCTGTGAACACAACTAACGTCATGAGCACATTTAACTCTTTAATTAAATCATCTACACCATATAAAAGGAGCAGCCCCTAGAAAATAACCTAATGAGATTATCTAATGGATCTAAATTGTAAAAGCTACCTGGTAAAATAAAACAAGAGGATGCTCCTATGAGTTTCTGCCCGAAGAAGAAACTTGTTGAGTTGCGTAATGCTTTGGTGGATTGTAAACAGCAGGGATTGAATTGGCTGAGAATCACCGAGGGTTGGGGTCAACGTTAATCCAGACACAAGTTGTAAAGCCCTGCGCTGCCTGGCTGCAAACTGCCGGTTTGTGGTGGATCTCAAATGTTCCCAGCAAGGATGTAAAACAAGCTGATCGCGAACAACATCCTGATTCTGTTTAAATGTGGTTGAGAATTACATTTTAACTCTTTGTGTTTTCTGTCTCTTTCTTTGCCTGACTCGGTTCCAGGTGAAGTGTCACTTTTTAGATAATAGAGACGTTCGCTAAAATATGAAACAGAATTCATGGAAATTGAGTGGAAGGAAAAAGTGTGGTAGAAAAAGTGCAAAATTAGATTAGATTAGATTAGATTAGATTAGATTAGATTAGATTAGATTAGATTAGATTAGATTAGATTCAACTTTATTGTCATTACACAGGTAAAGGTACAAGGCAACAAAATGCAGTTTAGGTCTAACCAGAAGTGCAATAGCAGCAAGTGCAGGATAAACAATAGTTCCATAAGTACAGGACATGGATTATTACTGAATAAATATAGAGATGAATACTATTATAAACAGAATGTTACTGATAGATTTGTCCTATGAGTATAATATATAGAAAACTAGTATTGTGAACTAAATTTACAGCTGGATTTGTACTGAATATATTGGGTACATATATATACCGATATTTGGTATATATGTACCGAATATAGTATACAAGTGGGTATTACTGTTAATAGAGTTTTACAGATATGTATATATAGATAACTAGTATTGTGAGCTAAATTTACAGCTGGATATGCACTGAATATAATATACAGGTGGATATTACAGGTGGAGTTTTACAGATATGTACAATAGCATAATATACAGATGATTATTATAACAGAGTTTACATGTACTATGAATATATGTACAAAATACAGTAAAATCTGCCTTTTAGTATTTTCCCTCAGCTTTAAATTTCTCTATTTAATAGATCTGTTCTCCCCTCAGGTCCATTGCTCTATTCCCTTATGTACTTTAAATTTCAGCTGAAATCCGGTCCCGAGTCTGGAGTAAAAGGTAAAACTGTATTAAAGTCCAGAGTAAAGTTTTCACAGTCAGTGACGAGCTGGGATGCCATGTCGTCTGCTGGTTCTGGCCCACCGGGTTTTCTGACGTCCAGAGACCTTGCAGCCATCTACCTGGACATTTTAGAGCCCTCCATCCTTTCTTCTGCTGACAAGCTTCATGGAGATGCTGATTTCCTGCAGTAATTCACGCAGAAGGAGCAAACACTGTGTGATCCACGGAGGTACTGGTCATTAGGCCCAAATTTCTGCACCAGAATTTATTCCTTATAGGTCTCAACTCAACTCAACTCAAACTTTATTTATAAAGCACATTTAAAACAACCGGGGTTGACCAAAGTGCTGTACAGATAAAAGATAAAAACTGAATGCTAAAATACATAAACACAATGCAAAAAGAAAATTTGAAAGCAGATAAAATATAATAGGATAAATGTTTCAATTTAAATAAAATGTTAAAATAAAATATAATTATAATTTGCCAAATGTCCACCAAAACTTGATTAAAAGCCAGGGAAAAGAAATGTGTTTTTAGAGAGGATTTAAAAACCTCCAAGGAGCCTGACGATCGAATATGCAAAGGGAAGTTATTCCAGAGTCTCGGTGCCGCTGCCATAAAGGCACGGTCACCTTTGGTTTTAAGTCTGGTTTTAGGCATGGCCAGTAGCAACTGATCAGAGGATCTCAGTGTTCTGGCCGGGACATGGATTTTGAGAAGCTCAGTCAAATACTGGGGGGCTAGACCATTAAGAGCTTTAAAAACAAACAATAAAATTTTAAAATCTATTCTAAAAACAACCGGAAGCCAATGCAGCGAGGCTAGAACGAGTGATATGTGGTCATGTTTACGTGTGCCAGTAAGGAGACGGGCAACTGCATTTTGTACCAACTGTAGACGGTGTAAAAGTGAGTGGTCCAAGCCAGCATATAATGAATTACAGTAATCTAATCTTGTATTAATAAAAGCATGGATTACAGTCTCCAGATCTCTGTTTGGCAGATACCCTTTCACTTTTGATAAAATTCTTAACTGGTAAAAACTGTTTTTTACGACCGAACTAACCTGGCGATCGAATTTCAACCTATCATCAAATATTACACCAAGATTTTTTACTGATGATCGAATGTTAGGTGTAAGAGGGCCCAAGGAGCCAGGAGGAAAAACTGCTGGACTACAACCAAACATAATAATTTCTGTCTTATTTTCATTCAGATTCAAAAAGTTTGAGGTCATCCAAGATTTTACATCGTTTAAGCAGTCAGAAAATGACTGTACAGGGTTGTTGGATTTTGATACTAAAAGAAAATAGATCTGGACATCATCAGCATAACAATGAAAGGAAAAATTATGGTTCCTGAAAATTGATCCTAATGGTAACATATATAGAAGAAAAAGAATAGGTCCAAGAATGGAGCCTTGGGGAACCCCAGAACTCAAAGGAGCTGAAGATGAGGTGAATTCACCTAGTTGCACTGAAAAGCTCCGATCAGTCAAATAAGACTGGAACCATGAGAGAGCAGATCCTGTAATGACCACCCACTGCTCAAGTCGCGCTTGGTCTGATGTAATAACTGATTTTCCGAGGAACAGAATTTTGCGTTTTCAGTTGCTAATTCACCACCGCCAAGCTCAGCGTTGTCCTGGGACGGCATCTTCCCCACCTGCATCAGAGCATGGCTACAAATGACCCGGCCCGACATCTGGAGAAGCTTTCCTCTTCCCTCCATGAATAGAAGAGGTCATCATGGAACCACTGGGACCATATGTGCTTCATGGCAGCTGTTGCCTGCAAATAACCCAAAAACAGCAGTTTCCTGCAGGGTGCTAGACCTAAAATAATAGATGTAATTTAGTAGAATTTCACTATGTGTGCATCATAAAGTGCAGAGAGACCTTAATCTGTTGCATTATATGTTTTGGGGGGAGTTTTAGGAGCAAACAGCTAAAACAAAATTAAGAAGAGGTGACTGAACAAGGGGTTGTAAGCGTTACATTTAATAATTCTACCTCTCCATCATTTCAAAATTGGGGGGGTTAAAGCGGGAAGACACAGAACACTGAAGCAGCTACTGATCAAAAAAAGAAAAGCCAAACCTTAAACTGAACCACGATGACTAAAGAACAGAACACAGGAAATAAGAAATTTAACACAAAAGGCATGAACCTCTATGGCAAGACCTAAACAGCAATAATGAATAACCCAGGAACTATTTCTATAAGACCTAAATAACAACAATTACACCATAAGACTAAAAACTAATGGATGAACGCCCATGGATCGTAACATTTTAAATGACAGACCAATACAAACTTGAAGAGGAAGAAAGACGAACGTGTTTTTTTTTTATTGTTTTGCAAATAATAAGAAAATGAGGCATGCATTTGTATTTAGTCCCCTTTAATTTGATACCTTTAGCAATCTAAATTAGTCTGAGTATAAATGCAGCTGTTCTGTTTCTGGTCTCAGAGGTTCTTCAGAGAACAACCAGCATCATGGAGAGCAAGGAACCCAGCAGACGGGTCAGGGAGGAAGTTCTGGTCCAGTTTAAAGCAGGATCAGGATCTACAGCAACATCCCAGAGCTCTGATCAACCCATCATCTGGACCTGGAGAGGATGGACCACCTGCAGACCTACCAGGACATGGACTTTCTGGCCTACATGCAAAAGTCCATGAGTGATGGAAAACTAAACTGCACATAATCCTGAACCAACCAAGGCAAACTATAGTGGTGGTGTCCACATTATGCTGGTAAGCAGATGTGAGTTTATGGGAAGATTAATGAAGCTTAACCCAGGACCTGCTGGATGTTCAGAAACTGGTGTTCCTGTTCACTGAAGCTGTTGATAAAGAAACTGACTGGATGTTTGAAGCGTGAGGCTGAAGACCAGATTTGGTTTGAATTCAAAGCCAGGTTTAAATATCTGTATTTTAAAATCGTTTTCTTTTATACAATAATTTTACTCTTATGCTTTTCTTGTTCTGTTCTCTCTGTCTTTCCTTTGAGGACCTATAAAGCACTTTGCAATAAAGCAGTTTGCATTGCCTTGTGCATGAATGGTGCTGTACGGCTGAATTTGCCTGCAGGATGGGTGCAGAGAAAGAAATCTGTTTCCACAAGTAACATTTTCTCCATGTTGGTATCAGAACTCTGTCTCGATTAATTTGCATGGAAACAAAACTAATAAAGAACCTCAGAGAGTTTTGAAGGTAATGAGGATTTGGGCATTCACATCAAATATTTGTTCCAATCTTCCAAAAGCATTTCAGCCATTTTGATAGAAAAAGCTTAATTTTTTGGGGGCCTTGGGCTTAATGAACACATGTATATTTTTGATAACAGAAAAGACACTTGTGATGACACAAACCTCTTGTTTGGTGGTAAATGAGGTAGGGCTCTTTCACAGTCCTTGGAGAAAGCATTAGAGGCCTGTCTGTGTGCGCCTCCTGAGCCTAATGGGGCTTGATGATTGCGACGCTTCGTCTCAAGGTGGAACTACATTTTTCAGGCAGCGCGAGAAAACTGACTGCATGACCTTCTCCTTTGATGACGGCACGGTTTTTAACGGGAGCTGCTGGATAAACATGCCCGCGGTTAGAAACACAAATAAACTGTCCACAGAAGGTCTGAAAGAGGAAAAAATGGGTGGAAATCTGCATTTAAACCTGAAACAGACCCATGTTCTGTTTGGGAGTCCCGCTGATGGACTGATGGTTTTTAAACCCGCTTTATAAATAAATTTGACTTGAAAGCTTGAGAAAATATATAATGTTAATTCAAACACAAATTTTGTTCTCATTTTCAAAAGATGCTAATTTTCATTCAAACTGAACACATTATTTGAACACACCTGTTTTATACTCAACCATACTGAGCTCTCTATAGAGTAAAACAAGTAAATAGTGGGTTTTATGGCATGACGGACCTCATTTTACAACTACTGTCAAACAACATTCTGTTTCAGGTAAATAAGGGGATTTTAAATATTAAATATATGTTTAAAAATAATTAATCATAGTTTAAATTATTAAAAAAAAAAAAACACCCAAATCTCGATCTCTATGGTTATTTTCTTTCTTATGAGACATCAGAGGAATTTGTTCGAAGGCTCGGTCCTTATAAAGTGATGTAAAATGTAGTTTTCTTGGATTTTGAAGTTTCTTTCTTCTTTCTTCTCTTTGAAGATAACAGTAACCGGATGGTGAAACAGGCGGGCAAAATAACCGGCACCAGCAAATGTATCCTCTTGATCTACATGAGCGAGCTTTGAAGAACAAAGTTATTCAGGTTTACTAAGACCCAACTCATCCCCTGCGCTCCTCCTTCAGGCTGCGTCCATCCGGTAGGAGGCTGATGGTCCCGCTAACAGAAACAAGCCGCTATAAAAACTCAATTATCACTTATCCAATTATTTATTCAGGCTGAAAAAGGAGTGCTTTGAATAAACATGCATAGATCAGATCACTGTTGTCTTTTATAATCATTCAATTTTAATCAGTTCAGTATCTTGACTTTATAACTATTTTAGCTATATTGTTTAAACAGAGTGTTTTGTTTCTTTTTTTTTTCATCCGTTATGTTGCATCGGTGCCAAATGTCAAGGACAAAACTCCATCTTTAAAGGCGATGGACAAAAAGTTATTTCACCCTTAAAATTGTCTTGATTTGTTTAGAGCAGAGATGCACGGGATCTAGTTCTATTGGTCATGATCCACATTCCATAAGGATCGTTATGGATCGGAAAATATAACACCAGTAATTATTGGTTATCGGCCATAACAACACTATTAACATCAGATACTGATATCGACACAGATTCTGTTATCGGTGCATCCCTAGATTAGAGACAACCTTAGTCACTGTTGTTGGAAGTTTCTTCTCTACTCTGAAAAAAACTAGTTAGCAAGCTAGCTAGCTAGTTTGGGGGGGGGGGATGTTACGATGAATGCTAAAATGAACTATTTAATTGGTAAAATGCTAATAAATAAAAGTCAGAAAGCTGGCCTTCACAGAGTTACAATGCAATGTCTCATTTGGTTTCTTGTTCAGCCACTAGATGGCAACACCACACGTGAATTGTTCATACTGTGCGGTACTTTTGCACAGCTAACAGGTTAAATTTTCAAATACAATAAATTTGGTTCCACAATATAACAGTTACACTGTGGCCATAAAACAAACAATTGTTTTATAATATTTTGCAGTAGAAATCACTGTTAGCACAGTCTGCTATATAGGGGTACAGAAACCATAGCGATATTGAGGTCAGATTATACTAACGAGTGCACGCTGTACATATCGCCCAGCATGCAGCAGTGTGTGTTACCAAATCACGTTCAGAGCCCATAGAAATTAATCGCTATGTCCAAAATTTGAAATAAAGACTCTTACCATGATTGGAACTTCTCTGAAATAGCCCCCAAGGGGCGGGGCTTCTGATTGGAGGTGGCTGCTGATTGGACAATATTATTAAGACTTTAGAACGGCTAAATAAACTCTTTTCAAGGCAATAATCAAGGCGTTTTATTGATATTATATGTAACCATAATAATAATAATTATTATTGGTAGTAGTAGTAGTAGCATTAGTGGTAGTAGTAGTAGTAGTAGCAGTAGTAGTAGTAGTATTTCAGTCTTCTTGTCCAATCTCTTCACGTCACTGTGACTACAGGTGCATTCAGGCCCACTTACAGCCAGCATTGAACAAGCTCTGCACTGGTGGCAACGTCATCCCGTAAAAAGCGATATGGGAGCTTGCTCAATCCTGGAAATCCTGAGGCCTTCTTCTCTAGAGATGACCCTCCAAGCTTGAACTTCTTGATGATCAAGAAAACTGCAGCGATGCTGACAGTAGATTCCTGCACATGAGGCTGTTTTGATGTAAAGTAATGATATCTGCTTGGTTTTCTTTCATCTGACCCTAGTTGTCTCCATGACAAAACCTAATTTCTCACAGAATAAACATTTAAAGAAAACACGCTCTTTATAAATAAATTATAATGATAATAAAGTGATAAATTGATAATAAACTCATATTTCTGCAGCATAAAATTGACGTAACTATCCCAACATATTCTTTTATACAATCTGTACTGTATCTGAACAAATAAAGCCGCAGCATCAACAGCCAGGTGTAATATTTATGCGTCAAAACTTCCGGTTGAATCGCCTCAGCATGGATCTTACAGATGAACGACTTCATTAAAGATAAAGGTTAACAACAGCCCTGTAAACCAATGATGAAACCAACCAGAGAATCCGGACCCTGCAGAGAGGAGAGATTCTGGCTGGCTGTCTAACTGGACCGTTACTTTGGGTTGCATCAGAACCAGGCTCTTTGATGGTCAGGGTGTTGTATTATTTAAACCTGATGAAAGAGGGAAAAGGTCACAAACATTAACAACGAAGAAACGTTAAATAAAGTCAACATCTAAAAACGGCAAAGAATTCTCCCCAAGTGGACCGACGGGAATATTTTTTTGAAGCTGCAGTTTCAGAGACAGGCTGAGAGCCGGAAGAAGCTCGGGATTTTTTTTTTTAAGCCAGATGAAGTCTGTGGATGAGCAAAAACAAACAGGTGTTAGAAGCAAAGTCATGCAAAATGACTTTGGTACGAGGGATTGCTGCAAAGTCAACGACACGATGCAGGCGACTGTCTAACCAGGCTCTACGCTCCTTCAGGAGGAATGACTGATGACAGTCAGAAAACATTTTGACCAATCTGCCTTGATGATGTGATTTAATAAAATTTGTAAAGTGCCTTGAGATGAATGAATTAGTTCTACATAAATAAATTGATTTTTTTTTGGGCAAATATTCAATTCAATTCAATTTTATTTATATAGCACCAATTCATGAAACATGTCATCTCAAGGCACTTTACAAAGTCAAATTCAATCAGATTATACAGATTGGTCAAAAATGTCCTATATAAGGAAACCAGTTGATTGCATCAAAGTCCCTACAAGCAGCATTCACTCCTGGGGAACCGTAGAGCCACAGGGAGAGTCGTCTGCATTGTCCATGGCTTTGCAGCAATCCCTCATACTGAGCAAGCATGAAGCGACAGTGGGTAGAAAAACTCCCCATTAACGGGAAGGAGAACCTCCAGCAGAACCAGAACCAGGCTCAGTATGAACAGTCATCTGCCTCGACCGACTGGGGTTACAGAAGACAGAGCAGAGACACAACAAGAGAGACAAAAAAGCACAGAAGCACACATTGATCCAGTAATTTGTTCTACATTAGATGCATATAAATACGCATATATATTTACAGTGTTTTTACAAAAGTGGGAGACATGGTTGGCTTGTTTCAAATAGGCATGGTATGGATCCGGGGACTCTGGCCTGTGTAGATCCAGGATGGAGGGAAGGTCGGCCCTGATGATCCTCTCTGCAGACCTGACAGGTTGCTGCAGTCTGGACCGGTCCTGTTCTCCGGATAAGCCGAATCATACCCTGATGGGTGAACACAGGACAGACTCTGAAGTCCAGTCTCTGCTGGACCTGTATGAGGAGAACGGTTGGTTCCTAGGAACTGGAAGTGATCCACGGCAGACGGTGTCGTTGAGGATGGTGAGGAGAGGCAGTGTGCGGGGAGTCCAGTATCCTCTCCACAGCCTTAATCGGGTTATACTCCAGCGGGTTCTGACCACTCCACAGACACATGCACCTCCTGTCTGTGTGGTTTTGTGTCTTACTGTTAATGTGAGGTGAAGTTAAAGAATTTGGAGGCGGTCCCCCCCACTTACCCCTAGCTACAAAACGGCCCCACAGCATGATGCTGCCACCACTATGCTTGACAAATGATTCCAGAAGCTTACCGATAGCCTGCTTTCAGTTCTAAAGCCAGCTAACCTCTAATGCATTTAAGCAGAAACTGAAGTACAGGGAAAATGCAAATAAAATAATAAAACAATGTTTGTTGATTATTTTATTGTTTTGTTCAAGATTTGTGCCATAAAAAGACACATAATTTATCCCAAGTGATGTAGGAAATATCCAACGTGTTTCTCATTCAACCATTCCCACAATTAATGGAGTTGCTTCTCTTATCATACATTTATTAGCAGAGACTCTTTTCATTTTGAGCAACATGTTTCCAGCAGTGCAGAGCTAAATCCAGAGGTCTGACTCTGACTGTGGGCTCCCCGGAGGCCTCTGTGTGAAATGTCAGGGAGACATAAGTCACATCGCTGGCTGTAATACTCCCTCAGAGCGCTGCCTTTCACCGGAGCGGTGACAAAGTGCAGCAAACTGAGGAAGCAACAGCTGGTGGACAGATATTACACGGATTCTTCTCCACCCCCCAGAGAGGAGAGACTGCTGGAGAGGGAAATATCAGGAAGTGGCACATTTGAGCTGCTGAAGTTACTCATCTGAAAGCTGTGTTGAGTTCAGCTCAGGAGCACACAGAAAATAAACTTTTTAATGACAGATGTTAATCTGTTTGGCTTTCAGACGCAGCACAAGTCCACACATTTCACTCCAAAATATACATTTCAGCAGCACTCAGAGGTTACCCTGAGATCAGCCCTTAAAGAGGCTTTTACTGACCCCTTGTGGCAGCTTTACTACACTACATCTAACTATTAATCCACTTATCCATCCATTCATTTATTTATCCATCCATCCATCTATCCAGGCATCTCCAATCCATCCATCCATCCATTCATTCATTCATCCATCCATTCATTCATTAATTCATCCATCCATTCATTCATTTATCCATCCATCCATCCACCCATGCATCTCTCATCCATCCATTTATTTATTTATCCATCCATCCAAGCATCTCTCAACCATCTATCCATCTAACTATTCATCCACTCATCCATCCATCCATTCATTAATTTATCCATCCATCCATCCATGCATCTCTCATCCATCTAACAATTCATCCACTCATCCATCCATTTATTTATTTATCCATCCAGGCATCTCTCAACCATCCATCCATCTAACCATTCATTCACTTATCCATTCATCCAACCATCCATGCATGCACCTCTCATCCATCCATCCATCTAATAATTCATCCATCTATTTATCCATCCATCCATCCATCCATCCATCCATCCATCCATCCATGCATTTATTTATCTATGCATCCATCCATCCAAGCATCTCTCATACATCATTCATCCATGCATCTCTCATTCATCTAACCATTCACCCATCCATCCTTGCATCTTTCATCTATCCACCCATCTAACCATTCATCCATCTATTTATCCATCCATGCATCTCTCATCCATCCAACCATTCATTCACTCATCCATCCATCCATCATCCATCCATAGTTGCTCAAAGCTCCATCCTATCCATTGTGGAAGGATTTTAGCCAACATTTATTTCCCACATTGTTTCAGTTCATTGGGGTTTGCAGATATTACCTCCTGCAGCTCTTTGGCGGTTCTACCGCAGCATTTCAATCAGATTGAGGTCTGGACTTTGACTAGGCCATTGCAACACTTTCATTTTTTCATCCATTCTGTTGTAGATTTGTTGCTGTGTTTGGGAACTTTGTTCTTGTTAATGACCCAGTTTGGCCAAAGGCCCAGGTGTCTGACAGATGGCCTCAAATTTGTCTCCTGGATACTTTGATATATGAAGAAGTTAATGCCAAATTTCACACTGTTAGCCCTGCATCACTATGTTTGACAGCTGATTTTGAAGTCTTTTTGCTAACAAGCTGTTTAGTTTTCTCCAACCAACATGCTCAGCACTATGACCAAACATCTGTTCCGGACGTCTTGTTATGTATTTAGTTTTAACTTTGAAAACCGAAGTGTGCTATGAAAACATGTTAAGAGAGAAAAGGATTTCTTCTGTTATTCCCAAACAAAACAAAATTGGTTCCGTCTCCTTCTATTGATACTCTCTATTATTGCTAACCGTGAAACATTTTTTGATTAATGTTGCAGGTTTTCTCATAAAATAGAGTTTATCAGAACACTTGAGGAATTTTCTATAATTATGGACTCACACGAACACTAAATTGCCAAAAACATTCCATATAATACATAAGGTTAAGCGTGATGTTTCCCACCGTTTGCCAGGGAAGGCTTTTAACAAGGTTTAGGAAACCATTTATGGACATTTTTGACCATTCCCCTCAGAAATGTATCTGTGGGGCCAGTCAGTGATGTTGGATGAGAATGCCTTGTTGACACTCACGTTCTTCTCAAAGGTTCTTGCAGCAACAGGAAGCGACAAGCGAATATCCCCAGTCTGTTATCACAAGGTTCGCAGCACAATGTCTACTGTCACAATTCGGTTCTGGTAGATGTTGTTATTTTGGTTATGTTAGCTTTCCTGCCTTAGGGTTTATTTCTGTTTTGTTGTTTTGTATTGTGTTGGATTCATGTTTAGCCTGTTTACTGTTTTAGTTATCTGGTTTCCTTTATTAGTTTTTATTATAGCTTGTGTTCTGTTCAGTCTTAGCTTTGTTTTCTATCTTGGGTTTGCTCTTTATGGTTATTTTGGCTCTGTAGTTGTCCATCTTGGTTTCTGGCCCATCAGCCTCTCAGTCACTACTCTGTCACTTCCCTTCCCCTGATTAGCTCCACCCATGTCACTAATTAGTTTCACTCCATTCACCTGATCACTCCCTTACTTATGCCTGCCTCTGCCCCCTGCAATCTGCCACATCATTGTTTGTCTTTCCAATCCCTATCGGTGAGTCTTGTCCAGCATTCCCTGTTCCACGTTTGTTTGCCTGTTTAACTGACCACTGCTTGTCTCTGGATTTCTAAGTTAGCCTGTCCCCTGTTTTTGTTAATAGTTTTGTCAGTGACTGCTTTTTGTTATTTTTGGTTATTAGACACATTCTTCCCTTTTTTGGCCTGATGCCCGTTTTTGTTTTTGCATTTTTGTAAATAAATGTTCTTTCACCTAACCTCTGCTTGTCTGGTTGAATACTGGGTCCATCTGTCTCTGGTTCGTGACAGTCTACCACTTCTTTACTGACTTGCTGTTGTTCCCAATCCCTTCTACTGTCTTGTAATACCAAAAACAGCTGACAGTAACATATTTAGTACGGAGGAACTTATTACAAACACCTTATTACAATAGCAATAAGCAGTAATTCTGGCCAAGAAAGTAAACATAACCCATGAACCCAATGATTAGGAGTGAATACTGTTGATGGACTATAGTCAAATTCTGACAGGAAGCGTTTATAGATAGCAGGGTTTTATATCACCTTTCTGCTTTAAAATCTTTAAGCAAATTAGGTAAAGTAATTTTTCTGCTGAGCTCGTCTTATCCTGTTATGACTGCATCTCCTCTCTGCTGTGCATGCAGGATTTGAATATCCACACCATATTTATTGATATGCTGGTGGAAGCAAACGAATGCATTTTTCCCACAAGCAAACACAACACGATTACCGTGGAGGACCAACTCTGACATGATTAAAAATAAATACAGAAACAATTTGCTTATTTATTTATTTTCCATTATAAATGTCAACTTTGTTTATTTATTATTTTGATTTTAAATGGATTGTTTTATTATTATTATTATTATTATGTATTTATTTATTTCGGTCTGTTTTAATATTTTTGCCTTTTTTATTCTTTCTATTTCTTTCTACATTTATTTCTTCAACCTTACTTAATTCTGCCTGTCCTTTTTCCATTTCAGCGTCATTATGCAAATGAGGAGCGGGCTGGTCTTAAGGGAACAACTGCTGCTTATTGGTTGGTTAGCACTAGCGTTTTATAGCTGCTGCCATCAGTGGCTACCAGGTTATCAGTGAGCGGAGGCATTTAACAACTTTATTTTAAAAACAGCGCTGTGGTTACTGACTAGCTTTCATGTGGACACTGACTGAACGTGTGTTTCAATAAGCGGCACACATGGATCCAAAGGTTGGCAGTTGGATGATGTCGTGCCAAACTAGTTCTACCCGACAGAAACTATTGTTGTATTCCATTTGCCTCGAAAAAATTTAAATAGAAGCTGCAAATGGGGTAAACCCGAGTAAAAACCGTTCCAGTTAAAACAGTCGGAGAATTCGGATTCCAAAATAAAAACAAAAAACAAAAAGTTATGATTCTTATATGGTGATGGCCAAGAAAGCTGTTGTTTTGTTCATAGTGCCTCTTATAAACATTTTTTAAAGCTATATTTTCCACATGCTATTGCAGCTGCTACCTGAAACTTTGGTTTTAGACGCGCTCTTAAACCTGTGTCTTGTGAAATAAACATATTTTTATCACAGCTTACTGTTGTTGATGTGAGGAGCAGCCATGCTGGATCCGACAATAAGCTTTAAAAAATTTCTCCAACTTTCCAATAGGGAAAGTCCGATTATAGCGACCTTTACAGTTGATTTTTCCACCTGCAAATGGAGTGTAACATATATACTGTAGTGCGTTTCATTTGTCCTTGGTGGTTGGAGTTCTCGACCTCTGAGTCCGACGATTTAACTGGAACTATGCCTAAAGTCGGTATTACGAGTCGAAACAGGATGCAACAGGATGGTACCCGACATCGGCATTCATGATGGCTGCTACTCGCTGCAACATTGAGTAAAACCTCGTACTTTTATTGCAGATTAAAATTTTTAGCCAGCTGTCTCAGTTTGAAAAAGCTGGACTAGACCACAGATTTTAACTGAGCATCAAAGTTAAGATTACCGTACTTTCAAGTCTTACACTCAGGTCTGAGGCACTCTGCATGGGTGGTACTCTTTAATAAAATAAAACAAAAAAACAGTTCTACATTCTTATAAAAGGAGTGTAATAATACCGACAAGAACTTAAAACTACTTTATCACTTTATTCAGTGATTATTTGTAAATTTGTGGTCTGTTTCATTTGATCCATTCATGGACTCAGGAAGGTGGAGTTTTGGTTGCAGCAGACAGAATTTCTGTAGATGAACGACAATCAGAACAAATTGTATTTTCATCAGAAATCTGGAAACAACCTTTTATTATTTTTGAGAAGGTGCAATATTGAGCGTAAATGTTGTGAATGGAGACTAAACAAGTGACTCTCCCCACATTAGGCAGTCTTGGTATGTTGAAACAATCACAGGGGAGAACAGTTGTGTGTAGTTTCGGTTTGTTTGCTTGTTCTAACCCACTGACTGAACATTGAACAGTGTTGAAACTTCTCTATCACTTTTTAACAAAAGTAAAACATGTCTACTTTTCTGTCTAGTTTGTTTAAAATGAGACAGAGTTAATTGGACCCACTCTTCCAGTGTCCAGTAGCTGTGACGGTGGTACTGCTACAGCTAGCACTGTGTTAGCATGTTAGCTGTTTTTGTAATATTTTGGCCACCACTAGGGGGAGCTCCAGAACACTCAGCTCCTAAACTCAGCACTAATGAAATTAGAGAAAATGTCAACATTTAATCAGCATTTAACAGTTGTTTTATTTGTGTAATGGTGGACTATCATTAGAGTTTGGTCACTGAAGCTGTTCCACCAGCTCCTTCTCCAGTTCGGTCTCTGGGTCGGCTGGTGGTTCCAGCGGCTTGTTTCCGCCGACCTTCCTCTCGGCTTTAACGGCGGCGGACAGCAGCTCCTTCTGGATCCTCCGCTGCCTCTGCCTCCCCAGCAGCGCCAGGATCTCCTTCCTCTGGTCGGCCATGGCTTCGTACCGCCGCCTCTCCTCCGCTCTCTGCCGCTCAGCGAACACGGTGAGCGGGACCGGAGCGGGAACCGGCGGAGCGGAGGTCCCGCCTCGCGGCGGCCATGTCACCGGCAGCCTCTGGCGGGTGTCTGCCGAAACCAAGCGGGACTCCGGCGGCGGCAGCAGCGACAGGGAGCTCCACAGCTGCCGGGCATGGGACACGTCCTCCGGGGAAGAGCCGTCAAACACGGTGAAGAGTTCTTCAAACTGTCTTTCTTCCTCACTTTGTTGCGCCATTTTACATCTAAAACACCTTAAAAAATGTTTTTTTTTCTTTTCAAAATGCCATAAAAAAAATAAAGCTACCCGGTTGTTGACACTGGTCACCATGACAACGAGCCGTTAAACGAGGAGAGTGGTGGTTTTCAAAATAAAAGTCGCTGGGGTAAAACTGCAATAGCTGATTAATTGGACCATTTGCCGAAACATTTTAAATATCCTTTTATGTTAAATACTGCATGGAAGCCCGTTAGCATCACCTAAAAGGAAAAAATAATAATAAATTCCACGTTGAATAATGAAGTTTCAGTCAAATAAGTAACAACATTAGTGAATTTTGTCTTTCTAAATCGTCTGACTTTAAAAGACTTCAAAATTCCTTGTTATGATTTTGTATCTCAGCTCATAGTTTGTGTCTCTTATCACTTTGAATCCTATAAATGTGTCTTGAAACGTTAAAGCTCTGGCTGTGAATCTCATAAATATGTATTATGAATGTCCTGTATCAATAACAAATTAAGTTCAGATTGAAAACAAAAATACAGAAGCAGCAGGTCTACTATTTAAAAAAAAAAATCAACTGATGATTAGAATTACATGTAAATTTCCACTAGAAATTTTGCTTAATCACCTCAGATTAGCACCCTAATTTCAGATTACTTTAAAATGTAAGTACTGACAAAGGTATTACTTTAGAGGTTTTCCTTTTACACACTATATCTAAAATTAATTTTACTCTAGAACAGGAAAACCCATCGTCAGTCAGGATAGTAGCTGGGCGCCCTTTTTCTAGAATATCCAAAAGCAATCCACATAACAATATAACGTCACAATTCTAAAATTGCAATTAACAAGTGTTTCTGAAAGCGACATAAAATCTAATATATGATTTTATTATAGTTTCTGAAGTTATAGCTTTAGAGATTGAAAACCATCGTGGTTATTTGCTGTTAGACGGTCTTGGGTTCCTTGTGGAGTTTGCATGTTCTCTCCATGCATAGGTGGGTTCTCACATGACTGCTAATTGGTTAATTGCACTGTGTGTTCTCACCATTGTAAATTTAGCCTATTGTGTGGTCCCTGCTAAACTTAAACATGCAGTAGTTTAACCTCATCTTAAGAAATCGGCTCTAGATTACTCTATGTTGGCCATTTATTGACCTATTTCTACGCTGCCATTTGTTTCAAAAATTTAATAGAAGAGTGTATGTTGTCAACTACAATTATTCTAGGATGAAAATTACATTCTGGTAATCTTTTCGTCTGGTTTTAAGGCCAGCCATTTTACATAATCAATATTATTGATTTGGTTCTAATGTGGACCAAAACATTTTAAAATCACATTTAAATCCCTCAGTGGGCATTCAGAACATACCGTATAGCTCTTGATTGGTTTATCTGATCTGGCTGATTGGTCTTTGTGTCAAAATTTTAGACTCAGAATCATCCTGCGTACCTTTGTGATGTGGGGTTCCACAGGGCTCAGTTTAAGGGCCACTGCTTTCCCTCCTGTATTTATTCCATCTAGGCTCCATACCTGGATGATATAGAATTGCATTTCAATTCTATGCTGATAATTACCAGATTTTAAATCAAACTACGGTTTGGATTGGATTGCTTGGAGGATATAAGGCCTGGCTGACCCCTACCTCTATTTTCTTACTGAAAAGCAAAGAGAGGTGATAGTGTTTGCACCAAGGGGCCCCTGGGAGTCCACCACTGTTGATTTGGGATCCCAGCATATTTTAAACCAACTGTTAACTTACCAGTTTTTTTTTTTGTTTTGTTTTTTTTCTTTCTCAAGATGGGTTACTACGGCAACACGTCGGTTCAGGACTGCAGGAGTGAGTTACCGTGGAAACCGCATCCACACAACCGACGACCGGAATTTACAGATGACCGCTGTTACCGACAGAACCGGCAAAAACCATAAAGGAACCAGTAGAAAAAGCTGGTCAGACACAAGCACATCAAATCTCATCTTAAACATCTGAGAAAATAAAAACCTTTAAACAATTTTGAAAAAAAAATCTAATGTTATATTGTTAAAAACAAACACTTTTGTTTCACCAAAATTAGAAACAAAAGGTTCAGAAATTAGGACATTTTTTTTAATTAGCTTCTAGTTAGAGTGGCTCATGTTACCCTGAGCCATCTCTGTAGTTATGCTGCTATGGGCTTAGGCTGCTGGAGGATATCAGGGTCTATTTCTCTCACCCTGCTGAGTTCTCCTACTGCTCTCCAATTTGCATTATTTGTTGTTATTTCAGCTTTTAACTTGTTGTTCTGTCATGTTTTCTCTTCATAGAAGGTACACCTGGTCTGGCGTTCTGTTAGCTGTGACATAATCCAGGGGAGGCAGATCATCCACTATTACCATCTAACATAGAAAGTACTCCTGGATCAATGTGAGCTTCTGTGCCAGTTTTGGTTTTAAGATAGACAGTTATGTAAATTGGACATCTAATTTAGATGGGTGGGTATGAGTGCATCTTCTGAGAGGCGAAAACGTGGACAAGAAGGTTCAGATAAGGGAGAAAACCAATAGAACTGGTCACCATCGTTCAGGATTTGGTACAGAAAGTGATATTCAGCATTTCAGAGCGAATTTAGGAAGAAGATATGATAAGACTAGAAGCAAATCTTCATTCTTAGATGTTTGGGAATAAAAGCATTATGTGACAGAAACTCTAAAAGTGTTTCATTGACTTAAAAACAACTTTTTATGTGTCTCCACAGGTACTACTGTTGATGCATTACCAACCCTACAGCATCGGTCCAGAGGGATAAGCAGGAGAAGCTGAATGCGGGCAGATAAAGAATCGTTTTGACTGGCTAGATGGAGATCCACCAACTGTGGAAAGAAGGCGGGCGGCGGCGGCGGGCCGCTCCACCCCAGGTGTCGCAGGCCGTTTTAAATAGAGAGGAGGAGGAAGGGTGACATCATCATCATCCCTTCTTTCACCTGACATGATATTCTCATCTCCCTGGAGTTCAGCCAGCATCCTGCACTGAGGACTGAGGCACAGAGCAGTAAGTAAGAACACCAGGATTTCCTTCCTATAGTTAGTATGAAATTAACTATCAGCTTCAATGCAGCTCAGTAATACTGCTTCTATCCAGGCAATTCAGCTGAAATAACTTGCTCAAATATCCAAATAGTATTTTTAGGTGTGCTAATTGATGCACTCAAAGAAATTAAGTAATAGTTATTTTTTAGCGGCTAAAAGTATTTCCTGGCTTTTCTTGTAGATGTTAACAATGCAGATATTTACTGTAAAGATTTGTTTAAAACTAATTAAAGAGAGGTATTTTTTTATTTTATTTTTCTCAGAGTTTTTATAAAAAAAAACTATATTTGTGTTAAAGATGCTGCATCTTGATTTGTTCTTGCACGCCGTGGCGCTCCTGCCACAGATGGGTACGTCCTCTGAAATGTCACCGTTTTGGTGTAAACGCCAAGCTTGGCTGGACTCATGAGCGGCTGCACCTTATAAGGTGAAATGCCAGCCAGGTTCTTCTCGGCATCCCCAGTGTGGGCTACTAGGCTACCAGGAGCAAAGGGTTAGCCAAACATGGGCATTCCAGCATGGCAGCTCTGCTGTTTGACTATGGGGGTTATCTGTGTGCTGCTTTTCATGTTTTATTACCTGCTGTACAACGGGAGGTCAGAGAAGCCTTGTGACCTGCAGGAAGAGCCGCAGCTCAGGATAAGTGAGTAAGTAGCTCAATGCAAAGCGAGGGAAATGTGCCCAGGTTGTTATCAGCAGCAATAAGTGGGACAGCTCACGAAAGCTGAAGGCAAGTGGACCTGTGTGGTGTGCTGTGATGCAAGGGCAGCAGGTTTGAGTCCCAGATGGAGGAAGGAGGTGGAGAAACGATGAGCTATTGCCCGTTTTATCTAAATATGTTTGTCTGCATGTCATCAGTGTGATGAAGCGCAAAGAAAGAGGGTTTTGTAAGTGCCTGTTGTTTTATTACTTCAGTCCTGATGAAGAGAAACAGTCCAGAACTTGGATTTTTATAAAATATTCCACTCCTCATGCAGTTTGGTGCCATCATGGCAAAGATATCAAACTTCTTGTTTTAATTTCTCCCTTTATGTTGAGTTTTTATTATTATTTGGATACTTATCTGTGTTATTTTACTGTATATTCTCTATTAAGCGATTTGAAAGCTAAAAGCTAAAAACTTAAGCGGTCACTGGGATGTAGTTTACTGAATATTTAACCACATATTTAGGATACTGCATGCATGAGCTTCAGGTCAATTCACCCTTTCACCTTTCCGAACCCCATTTGATACTCACTAATCATTAAATTTGTCACTATTTTCAGGAATTATTTAGATAAACGATCATAGAAGAGCTCAAATCTCAGGTGAAATTCACTTCAGTTGGATATTGATTTCTGAAAACCATGTATTTATACCCTAATTTTATCTATTTTTATTCTGATCCTGCTTTGGATCTTAGTGGGCCCTTATTGGGTAATTCTAACTTCCTACTGGTAGATATTATTTTTAGGATCAAATAACCACATTTCCTTATACTGGGCTATGAGTAGATTATAGAAACTTACTTTAAAGCAGGGAGTACAGTTCTGCTACTATCCTGCAAATTTTAGATCAATCCCTTCTGCAACAAACCTGAATCAAACGGCTGAATTTTCTCGTCAGGGTATGAAACGACTGAAACAGTGAAGGGGCAAAATAATCAGCCTCTAATAACATTGCTTATATTGGTTTTAAAGACAAAAGCCCTCTAAAATTTTATCCACAGTTTTATCGAGGAAAAAAAAAAAAAAAAAAACACAGCAGGAGTTCAGGTCTTGTTTTCCATTGGTGCCTCAGGCTCAGTAAATGTAATTATGGTGTAAATGTCAACAAAGCTGGTTGGTAAAATTTAAACTTTTCTCTTAAGAACATTCTTTGATGTGCTGTGCTCAGACTAGTCCGTAAAACAACCTCCTATACAGTCAAATTCAACAAATTAGAATATAACTGAAGTGTTATTTAAATAACTCAGTTCATGAAGTAAAACATTATATAGATTAATTACATGCATATTGATGTTTTCAAGCCTTGATGTCCGTTAATTATGATTATTTGCTTACAGCTGATGTAAACATGACCTTTAGGATTAGAATATTACGTCAGAACATTAAACACATTTTAATAACGAAATATGAGCTTTAAGAAAGGTTTTGTTTAGTACGTGCTTAAAGGTTGTTACGTTCAAAAGGCACTTTTAATCTGACAAACGTTCTTCATCAAGGCGTATATTCTAATTTATTGAAAATGAGTTTATACTTGATATATTAAACTATGATACAGGCGTTCCAATCCCTTAACTGCAGCATTTTGACAACATACGTGTATACTTTTTTACTAAATTTTTTCTTTATTTGATATAAATTCTCAGATATGTTTGTTGAATTTCCCATCATCAACGTTTTTAAGCTCTAAACCCTTGACAAAGATGTCTGCATTGAACCAAAGCATCATATGTAGCTGATATTGCTTATTGCAGAGTTTATTCTGCCTCTGTGGGTATTTTGTAATCTCTTTGGTCAGATTTTGTCTCCTGAGCTAACTTCAACTTGTCCATCTTGCTGGGCTACAGCTGCAATAGCGGTCCTCTTGTGTTGCGAATGAGGAGAAGACTTAGCAGGTTTATAACAGGGGTTGTGTTGGTGTCCGTCTTCAGGACAAGAAGCTCTTTGTAGAGGAAGGGTCCCCAAATTTAGGATGGAAACAAGGCTGCACCATAAACGGACAAGAAAAGGGTCTTAAACACGATCTCCTGAGATCAAATATATTTCCAGCTGCTCTCCCAACATCATAACTGTGCTGTAATTGCTGCATAACATTAGGACTGGATTAGATTATTTGCTGTCCTAAAGTTCCAAGATTTACCAAATGTGTTGATGTTTTTACTCGTGTGCCATCAGCAGACCGGAGCTCAAACAGTCAGAGGTCACATCGACCCCAACCGCTGCTCCAGAAACTGACACCAACCCCAACATCAGCCCTACCACCTCTGCATCACCTGGAAACGTTCCCATCCCGCACACCGCCCCCACTGACCCTACCAACATGGCCGACCTCCCTGCCGATGACAGCAAGTACCTCTTCCTGGAAAACGACTTCCGTAACAGTGGGGTGGCCCAGGCTGACTGGGCGGCCAAGAAGATGGTGTGGGTCCCATCAGAGAGGCAGGGATTCGAACCCGCTAGCATCAAGGAGGAGCAGGGAGAACAGGTACAGATTATGTTACTGTGTTGTTATAATTTATTTAATCTTCCCTCCTCAGTAGCCGAGTTGCAGCGTTCCTCAGGGATTATTCCTTGGCCCCTTTCTCTATATTTTATTTACTCTTGATCCATGGTGGAAATGTCCATTTCTGTGCAGATGGCACAATAAAGCATGTACTACTAAGGCCTTGCTATTATCATGGTCTGAACAAAGATTCTCTAAATTATATAATAATAAAAACATTGAGGTGTTCTGTTTGAAAGAGTAAATATTCTCAGTCATTTTGGATCCAGTATTGGTGGTTTATCAAATAAAACCATCTGTGTTTTAACACATTTTGTTGGTCAATCTAATGTGTAATTAAAGGGTTTGCACTTCACTCCACTTTCTCGAACTCTGAATTTATGATTATTTGTCTTCTGTTCTCGATTCTTTGCCGGTTCCTCTTGACTCCCACTGGTATATATTTACATACAGAAAGAGAATCAGAACCCCGCTGAAAAATCGTGGCGCTTTGCTGTAGTGATTCCTGTCGGTATTAAACCTGTAGTAGAGTGATGTGATTTTATCATTTTAATCTAAAATAACTAGAATCGAATCAAAACTGCTGAACAGCAACTCTGTTTGATATGTTTAGCTTAGCACATTGAATCATAGGGTAATAATTGAAGTTTAATTAATGATTTAACTTGTGTCTAGGTAGCCTAAAACGTCTCTGGTATATTTACATTTAAATAATTAGACCAACTATATCTTTAATTGAAGATGTTCAGGGGAAAATTGTACTTCTTGATGAAACTCTGCCACCTGCTGATACAAACTGGCCCCTTTGTAAGACATTGAACTTGAAAACTATAATCAGGACATATTTCCCCCTATCTGTGTTTGGTCTTGTTTCTCTTAAATGCCCAAAGATGTCACCAAGGTGCCTGTCCCTAAGTTTGACCGTGTCTTTCAGGTTCTGGTGGAGCTCTCCAATGGGCAGAAGGCGACAGTGAACAAAGATGATATCCAGAAGATGAACCCACCCAAGTTCAGCAAGGTGGAGGATATGGCTGCTCTCACGTTCCTCAACGAAGCGTCTGTCCTGCATAATCTGCAAGAGAGATACTTCTCCAGCCTGATCTATGTGAGAAACGCCTCCATTTTCTTTAAAACATGAGCACAAAAGATAAAAGACAATTAAAACTTGTGCAAGGTGCAGTCAACTAGTCAGTAAGTCATCAGATTTGCTGCAGTGTTTAAAATTCAAATGAAAGTTTTTTAATTACTTGATTTGAAATGCTGCACTGTGGTCTGAACTAATGCATCATATTATTATTCTTATGTAATTTAATTTAGCTAAATTTTTATTTCATTATTCTAAGTACCAGAACCTGCACATATTTTTATGTGTTGTCTGTATAACTGCATCCATCTTACTTGATTAACTTTTTGGACTACTTTTTACTTATAGTTGAGTAAAAATACAATAAAAAGGTGCTACTCGAGTACAATTGTTTAGCTACTCTACCCATTGTTTATGAATGGCAGACGTATTAGATTTTGAGGTTGTGTGTTGGTGGAGAATCTGTTTTTTGTCTTAAATCCAAATTATAACCAGTTTTTCCAGCTTTTAACTGAGACTATTACAGCTTCATTGGCATGCTAAAGATGTTTACATGCTAATGTAATGCTAACATAAAGTGCTTTCCTTACCTTTAGTTAGCATATTACTAGCATGCTAAAACTGACTTAACCAATCTTTCTGATGCACTGTACAGTGAATAAAAAATAACAGTTGGAAGGTGAATGAGTGAACATTTAAAACACATTAATCTTTTTGGAAAATAACTGTTTTTCTTCTTGCAAGCTAAAGCTAACTTTAGCATGATAACATTTGCGGTTTACGTTTCACTCTCAGAACTGAAAATACAAAAAAACGTGATTAAAACTATAAAGATTAGAGCCACCAGTTCAGTGCAGAAAATATGGAGCCATAGAAACCTGTGAAGTTCAGTTTTAGTCCACATTTAGGTATAGAAGTGCTCCTTTAAGCAGGGAGCTTAGCTGCTGTGCTCTCCTCCTGGATTGAGGATGTTCTAGAAGATTCAAAAAGCTTATGCTTTGTTTTTCCTTTTCAGTTTAAAAAAAGTTTAATCAGTTGCTGAATGCAAAAATCACAGTCAGACATCTCTGGTACCTACAGTCCTTGTAATACCATTGAGAAGGAAAGAGAGTGGTAATCCTGTGCTTATCCATTCTTATGAAAAAGTTTCCACACATATACAGATACAGTTAATGGAGTTTTGTTATCAGTGTTACTACAGAGAACACGTTACCTTTCAGGTCATTTATAGGAAAACAGGGGGATATATCTAATATTAATAGAAGTTTAAAAAAAGTCACTCTGTCTGTTGGAAATGAATTGGACTCCTTTCGTCCCCAGACATACTCGGGTTTGTTCTGCGTGGTGGTGAATCCCTACAAGATGCTGCCAATATACTCGGAAAAGATCATCGAGATGTACAAGGGCAAGAAACGCCACGAGGTGCCACCACACATCTACTCCATCACGGACAACGCCTACAGGAACATGCTGCAGGGTAAACCCAATCGTTCAGATTCCAGAAAAACTCACGATTTCTATGTAGAACGTACAAATCTCCCTTTGCCCCTGTTTATTGGAACGGTTCTGTTCCATAATATTTTCTGCATGTATTTATATGTATAAAAGGTTCTTGCCAAAGTTTGCTGGGATTTTGGCCACTTCTTCTAGATAGAACAGGTGTAACAGAGTCAAGTTTGTGGATCTCCAAACAGCACTGTCTAATTAACTTGGCAGTACGTCTTGGGTCATTGTTCATTCAGAAGAGCGTTTGTGCACAAACTTTAAATTCCTGGCTGATGTTTTGAGATGTTACTTCAATATTTCTAAATATGGGATATTTCTTCATTATGCTATTTGTTGTGTGAAGTGCACCAGTCCCTCCTGCAGCAAAATACCCTCACAGCATAAGGCTGCCACCCCTGTACTTCACAGTTGGTATGGTGTTCTTAGGCTTACAAGCTCATTCTTCTAAATATTACGGTGGTCATTATGACCAGACAGTTCAGTTTTAGGTTCATCAGAAAACGTTCTTTATGTTGCTGTTAGAGGACTGGCTTCTTCCTTGCTCAGTGGCATTTCAGACCATATTGGCGAAGAACTAAATTTACTGTTAAATTATCTGGATTAAACAAGAATGGACAAGGAGACCACACAGTGAGCAGGAAGGTGAGGGAGGCAAATAGGTCTGCAAAGCTAAGATTGAGCTTTTCATCAACAAACACTCCAAGAAGGTTTGCTGTGAGACAAAAGATGAACATGAGGAAAAGCACCTTTTGCCCACAGTGAAGTATGGTGGTGATCTGTTTTTCCTCCAAAGGGGAGCCTTATAACGTGTCCCGTCGGGCAGTGTAGGATTCAGAATTGCTGTCTTAACGCCAAAGAGAGCCCAACAGATTTAAAGCGCAGCTGTACTGTTTTCAATGTAGAGCTCTTCATGAAACTCATGCAAAAAAAAAAAAAAAACAACTGTACTGGACATTATTTTAGTATTATTTGAAATTCAATGAACACAGAAACGGAAAGGAAAAAGAGAAAGAAAGGAACAGAGAAGAGTGAAGTAAAACATTACAAGAGAGGAAAGCTGACAAAAATAAAGTACAAGATAACATCAATGGAGTCTGCTTCTACACCCGCAGAAAGAGACATAAAAAGAACACAAGTATCTCACGTAAAAACAACCAGGGCCTGGATTTTTTTTAGTTAGCCATCTGCAATTTTGTAAAATGTTAGTAGACTAGGTGCTTTCCAGTTGGCAAAAAGCTAACTTACTGATTACTAACATCAGGGTCCCAATTTCTCTCTCAGCAGAAAAAATCTACTTAGATTTAAGGCTAAATATATTTTAAGGCTGTATCTCTGTATGTGAGTCTGGGCCGCCTTATCAAGGAAGTCCATTTCAGATGTTTGTTTCCAGCTTATAACAAATAACAAGCAACACAACAACTGTGTCCCCGTTTTGACCCAACGTTAATGTCCTGGCATCGGTATTAACGGGTTAAATGTCAGTGTTTAAGGGGGAAAGTAAAAATGCAGTGTAGTTGAAGCCTTGTACTGCAAACCGAAAGCTAAAAATAAGTCAAATTGTCTTGAAATTAGTGTATTTGTCCTTGATTTGAGCATGTAAATAAGATGGTTTGCCAATGGAATGAGATTTTTGCACTTAAAATAGGAACAACTTGTCTCTATCATCTTATTTCGGGTGCAGTATATCTAATTATCTTAGTTTAGGGGTCAAAATACTCACTCCATTTGCAGATAATCTTAGTTACCTGCTCAAATCAAGGGTGAATGCACTAATTTCAAGAAATTTGACTTATTTTTAGAGCTGTTTTTGCAGTGTGGGGAACTAAAAATATGTACCTTTGCCTTTCAAGGTTTCCACAGACCTTTGAGTTTTTGAAGCTGTCGTCTGCAGCCGTTTTGAAATGGTTGATGAATCCCAACATGGAAGAAATAACAGAGATATGTTGGTTTCCATTAACAAACCAGTCTGAGAGTTAGACATCTTTATTCCTGCAGGACAATCCCATCCTCTAACAGCAGCACTAACCTTCTCAGCAGTGTAGGGATACTGAAACTATTGATGGATCCGTCTACGTGTGTCCTCACTCATCTGAAAGCTGAGTGCATCCATTATGGATGAGTGAGAAGTGTTGGCCGTGAGGAGACCCGACTGAAGCCTCGGAGCGTGCCGACCTCAAACTACCTCCGAACTTTCCATTCAGCCCCAGAACAGCCATACATGGAGCAGTGAGCCCAGATTACAGCGACAGAGCCCTGCATCCACCTGCTATATTTAGACCGATGGAGACTAATCTCCGAGCTGTTTACTTTCACATCAGAACAAAAAAAGGTCCGCCTCAGAGTTCAGGATCTCTCTCTCTCTCTCTTCACAGATCGTGAGGATCAGTCAATTCTCTGCACGTAAGTCAAAAAACGGCACATTTTTTCCATCATTTGAGTACAAATCATCACTTTAAGGAGGCAATGCACAGTCACACAATATAAATTAGAGTTAACCATCAAAATCAAAACACATTTTGATTTTGTCAGTCATAAAAAAAACTAATGTTTATTATATTGTTCTGAGAAGATAAACTTCACTGCAAAAAGGGAACTCAAGTAAGTAATATTTTCTTGAAATGTTTGTATTTTTCCTTGATTTGAGCAAGTAAACAAGATTATTTGCCAATGGAATAAGATTATTGCACTTAAAATAGGAACAATTCATCTCCATCATCTTATTTCAAGTGCAGGATATCTAAGTATCTTATTTTAGGGGTAAAAATACTCATCCCATTGGCAAATAGTCTTATTTAGCTGCTCAAATCGAGGAAAAATATACTAATTTCAATAAAATTTTACTTGCTTTTAGTTTCCTTTTTGCAGTGTTGGAAAAATAAATTATTTGTACAAGAATTGAAAATTAACAAATAATCAGAGGTTTGCTGCTTTTCAAAGAGTGAAAGATAGTTTTTCCATCCCATTACGCCAATTAGTGGTGAGTCTGGAGCCGGGAAGACGGAGAACACCAAGAAGGTGATCCAGTACCTGGCTGTCGTTGCTTCCTCACATAAAGGCAAGAAAGACGTCAACCCTGTGAGTAAGAATTTCATGAAGACAATTGAAGTGAAAGTGAAAGTTAGCAAAGACAGGAAAATGGATTTTAAAAAGCATTGAATCCTGCATATTGTTGGAGTTTTATTTTGTCGATTCAAAGCTGAGAAATTTCAGGTTTTTCATTTGTCTTTTTCATCTCATTTGTTAAAATCCATCCATTCCTGCATTTTAGGCTGGAACATGCTTAAAAATGAAAAGAAAAAAAAAGTTGTTTTTACTGAAAAACCTTTGCAGCTGTGGGTGCCAGAATTTTTCAATAAAAAAACACAGTAAAAATTTAAGCAAGTTTACCAACAGCCTGTATATTTTACAGTGAAAATGTAAACTAGTTTACGGAGCAACCTGCATATTTATTGCATTATACAACTGCTTGTTATTGTTACATTTTCAAATGTATATTTAATCAGCTATTTTCTGTTTATTTACTATTACATTATATTCAGTGACTTGTAACACACATGGGCGGTTTCTTGCTGCTTCGAGCAAAGCAAGTTCAATAATGCTGAATTTTGACCGTGGCATGCGCAAACCGCTAATTGTTACTTTTAAATGCATAAATTATGATTAAGAAAAGTGTAGTCATAGCTCTGGTCATAAGTAACAGCTTGCATTGTTAAACAAAAGCCTACATTTAAGTAAAAATACTAATTTTATACCCTGCACATCAAAACAATCATATTCCTAATATTAATATTCCTAGTAATTGTTTTTTTTTACATGATCAGTGGACCTTGAGATAGATGTGTAAAATAAACGATTTTACTATATAGCAAAAAATCTAATAGAACTATGTTGTAATTTCCACAAATTTGATTGTTCTACTTTTTACAAAGAGATTTGATTCTTTTGACATAAAGTTACAGTCAGATCAACAGTCTTGTTTAGTACAACATTTAACTAAACATTAGTTAAACAGTAATTTATTTTATTTTTTTCAGTTTACAGCTGTTTTATGTCATTTTTTTTTACAGCTTCCAGGTTCTGCCTTGGTCCAAAAACAGCATGTTAGGTTAATTTTCTTCTCTAGATCGCTCTACGTAAAATTTCTATTCCAGCACAGTGACATAGAGACAGAGAAGGTGCGTTAAAGACACGATACGAACCAAACGGGATCTGTGGAGGAGGCAGAGGAACGTTGACAGGCTGAAGATTAGCAGCAGGAACAGGATGATGTTAAAAAAAAAAATTGGTTTCTTGAAGCTGACCTCCAGCGTTCTCCACAGCCACCAGATCTTAACCCAGCTAGCACCTTTGGTGCGACAGGAGATTCTCATTATGGGATGCTCAGCCGATCAGTCTGCAGCGACTGTGTGATGCTATCATGTCAATATGCACCAACAGCTCAGAGGAATGTTACTGACACCTTGTTTAATCTGTCACAAAGAGTTAAGTCCTTTCCATAGACAAGCTTACCTGATAAAGTGACTGCAGACTGTATTAAAATCGCTTTTTTATTAGAATCCTCTAAACATCTTTGCTTCTCATAAAGGTCCGTCTTTTATGGTTAATTAATTTAGATTAAAGCCGGATTTCAGTCGGCCTATTTGAAATCCAAGCAACATATTCCAGCTCACTCCTGGTCTGACATTTCCCAGCGTTTTTGGGGATATGATGCAGCCTGAAGTTCAGGAATGAATGGGAATGATCAGAGAAAGAAGCAAATGAATTGTTGCTTTTCATATCACAGTCTTTTTTGATTTTTTTTTATGGTTCTTCTTTGAAATCAAGTTTTATTTTTGGCTGTGATAGCATGAGTGTCGCATCCGTCTGACAGTATTAAAGTGTATATTTTGCTGTATATGACAGGAGTCAGTCGCTGCAGCTGTGGCCAAGGTGAGAACAGATTGATGCTGGGTTTTTCTTCCTCCTGCTGGGGCTTTTGGTTTTCTTTCGCATCCCTCTGAATGAGAAATACCAGCGAAAACTATCGACTCATTACACTAGCGGAAAGTCACCGTCCTGTTTCATTAAAAAGAGAGTTGTCTGACTGAAGCGTCGCGGCTGCTTGATCCCTGGCCTTTTCTGCTTGGATATTTCTCAAACTGCCTTTAGAGAATAAAATAAATCTCTATCGAAATAAACCTGCAGACCGTCAGAAAAAAAAAAACACAATGTTTTTAATGACTTGTTTTTCTGACTCTTGCAGCAGCAACAGGCAGGATCTCTGGCCTATGTGAGTAAAATCCTTCATGTCTTATTGGATGAGCCTTTGCCATGATATTGGATTAAACCACAGTAGTCCGTTAAATAACGTACGGCCTGTTTTTTTGGACTGCAGGGGGAGCTGGAAAAGCAGCTGCTGCAGGCTAATCCCATCCTGGAGGCTTTCGGCAACGCCAAGACCATCAAGAACGACAACTCCTCCAGATTTGTACGTTTTTCTCAACGAAGACACAAAAAAATGCAGGAACAAAGGAACAGAAAGAGGAAAAAGAGAAAGAGCACCTTCTTTAAAATAAAGGGTTTTACGTATCAGGACTTGATTAAAACGATCTGTTCTTAACCAAGTGGTAAAACTATTTGAAACATCAGCTGTTTTTAATCGATGAAGCAACGAGGAAGCCAAACATTTTACCACAGCAGTGAGAAACTAACCCATCAAAAAAGCAGTTTTAACAGTTTGCCCATCTGTAACATGTTGGTGTGTGTTGCCATCTGGGATGGGTTTTTAGCTAGTTTCCAAACCATTTAAAATCCACCAATTTACAATACAATAAGAAACATTATTCATGAATGGAAAACACTTTGGACTGCTGCTGATCTCTCAGAGGAGGTAGCAGCTAATTCAGCCCGATGCCAGGGCACCGCAATGCTTGTACAAACTCAAGAGCTCCATCTCAGAGTCTTCAGGGCTCAATTAGCAGGTTAAAGGGTTAAAATTCATGATAGAATAGCTGGAAAAAGATTAAACAAGTACGACTTATTTGGAAAAATTATGTTGCAGCACAACTTAATATAACAAAGTTGCATCTGAAAGAATTTCAAGACCTCTTTCATCTAAGAGAGGGTTTATAGCAGGGATGTCAAACATACGGCCCGCGGGCCGGATCCGGCCCGCCGAACATTTTAGTCCAGCCCTGTGGCTAAATGCATTATCATTATAAAAAAAAATATTCATAATATATTGTGTAAAAGTGAAATTAACTTAATATAAAAATCAACAAGTCCACATTTATTAGTTCTATTTAATCTTGCAATGAGTTAACTCGTGTGGCCCTCTTGAGATCAGATTAAGCTGAATGCCGCCCCTAAACCAAAATGAGTTTGACACCCCTGCTTTATAGTGGCAATTTAGTTTATAGCAATTGATTCTTTTTTTCAGTTCATTTCACATTAATTTAATTCTATTCAGTTTATTTTGATTCAGTTCAAGTTAGTTCGGATCAGTTGAGGACAGGTGTGTTAACTTGAATCCACCTCAATTCAATCCAATTACATTTATTTATATAGCGCCAATTCATGATACATGTCATCTCAAGGCTCTTTCCAAAGTCAGACTCCATCAGATCCTCCAGGTTGGTGAGAAAGTTTCCTCTCTAAGGAAACCCAGCAGGTTGCATCAAGTCTCTCCAAGCAGCATTCACTCCTCCTGAAAGAGCGTAGAGCCACAGTGGACAGTCGTCTGCATTGTTGATGGCTTTGCAGCAATCCCTCATACTGAGCATGCATGAAGCGACAGTGGAGAGGAAAACTCCCCTTTAACAGGGATGAGAACCTCCATCAGAACCAGAACCAGGCTCAGTGTGAACGCTCATCTGCCTCCACCCACTGGGGCTTAGAGAAGACAGAGCAGAGACACAGAAAGCACAGAAGCTCACATTGACCCAGGAGTACTTTCTATGTTAGATGGTAATAGAGGATGATCTGCCTCCCCTGATGATGTCACAGCTAACAGAACAACCACAGGACCTTGGCCCAGTACAGCGGACCATGAAAACAGCTGCTGAAGCTGTCAATTCGTGGGAGCGTTTGATTTCTTCACCTTAAAGTTAGCTTTAGGAAGGATGGGATATTAATATTATGTCCTGGTAGATGAAACCCTAGAAATAACTGAGGGTGCACTTTCTTCAAATGTACCTTAAGAGACATTGAAGGAACCCCAACGATGTTTCACATGGCTGCTTTCCTTCCACAGGGAAAATTCATCAAACTAAACTTTGACGTGACGGGTTTCCTTGTTGGGGCAAACATTGACACCTGTATCCTTTTTTTCTGCCAAGTTTTTTCCCCTTCGTCTTCCCGATGTAAAGGTTGTCAGCTTAACTGCAGCCAAACTGAACAGATCTGCTGGAGAAGTCGCGCTGCATCCGTCAGGGGAACACAGAGAGAGCCTTTCACATCTTCTACTACATGGTGGCCGGAGCCAAAGACAAGATGAGAGGTGAGGAGATCAGAGTTTAGAGCAAAATAAACATTTTAAAGGAATATTGTGAATTTTTATCCTGCTATAAATCTGGGTTCCTGGATAATAACTGTGTAAGTTTGTGTTCTTGCAGAGGAGCTGCTGTTGGAGGACTTCAACAGCTACCGTTTCCTGGTGGCGGGTCACGTGGAGATTCCCGGTCAGCAGGATGACGAGCTTTTTGAAGAGACTCTGGAAGCGATGGAGATCATGGGCTTCACTGAGGAGGAGAGATTAGGTACTTATAGATGACAAACTTTGGGTTTATGTTTCAGCGTAGTTTTTGCTATGATTTAGCTGCTATTTTTTGATTGTTGCATTTTTAAACTCCAAAGAAGACGGTCCGGCACCTTTGACTGGTCAGAAAACATAAGTCTATCCATCCATGGATGGATGGATGGATGGATGGATGGATGAGTGGATGGATTAATGGATGGATGGATGGATGGATGGATGGATGGATGGATGGATGGATGGATGAGTGGATGGACAGATGGTTGGATGGAAAGATGGATGGATGCATGGATGGATGGATGCATTGATTGATAGATGCATGGATGAGTTGATGGATGAGTCAATGGATGGATGAATGAGTGGATGGATGGATGGATGGATGGATGGATGGATGGATGGATGGATGGATGGATGGATGGATGGATGGATTGATTGATGGATGCATTGATTGATGGATGCATGGATGAGTTAATGGATGAGTCAATGGATGGATGAATGAGTGGATGGATGGATGGATGGATGGATGGATGGATGGATGGATGGATGGATGGATGGATGGATGGAAGAGTGGATGGATTAATGGATGGATGGATGGATGGATGGATGGATGGATGGATGCATTGATTGATGGATGGATGCATTGATGGTTGGATGGATGGATGGATGGATGGATGGATGCATTGATGGATGGATGGACGGATGGATGCATGGACGGATGGATGGATGGATGGTTGGACGGATGGATGGATGGATTAATGGATGGATGGATGGATGGATGGATGGATGGATGGATGGATTAATGGATGGATGGATGGATGCATGGACGGATGGATGCATTGATGGATGGATGGATGGATGCATTGATTGATGGATGGATGCATTGATGGATGGATGGATGGATGGATGGATGCATTGATGGATGGATGGACGGATGGATGGTTGGACGGATGGATGGATGGATTAATGGATGGATGGATGGATGGATGGATGGATGGATGGATGGATGGATTAATGGATGGATGGATGGATGCATGGACGGATGGATGCATTGATGGATGGATGGATGGATGGATGGATGGATGGATGGATGGATGGATGCATTGATTGATGGATGCATTGATTGATGGATGCATTGATTGATGGATGCATGGATGAGTTAATGGATGAGACAATGGATGGATGAATGAGTGGATGGATGGATGGATGGATGGATGGATGGATGGATGGATGGACAGATGGATGGATGGATGGATGGATGGATGGATGGATGCATTGATGGATGGATGGACGGATGGATGCATGGACGGATGGATGGATGGTTGGATGGATGGATGGATGGATTAATGGATGGATGCATTGATTGATGGATGGATGCATTGATGGATGGATGGATGGATGGATGGATGGATGGATGGATGGATGGATGCATTGATGGATGGATGGACGGATGGATGCATGGACGGATGGATGGATGGTTGGATGGATGGATGGATGGATTAATGGATGGATGGATGGATGGATGGATGAATTAATGGA